>NC_081230.1:9635642-9773142 GCF_902713425.1 Acipenser ruthenus
TATATTAAAAAGAGCTTTAACGGCCAGACTCAGCGCATTTTCAGACGGGCGTCTCATTGATTTGTTCTGCACAGAAACGCGGAGATGCGCCTTCATCAAGGGCTGCTGCGTGACGTCACTCAACTCCACCCACAGACGTCTGCGCAGATTCTGCACAGCTCAGCGCAGCTTTGAAACGTTGCTGCGGGAGACCGGCTGCGGCTGTGAACCACAGAGACGATGCACAGATCACGAGTGAGCTGCTAGTCGTAATGCAAATACCCACTAAAACTACTGTTAGCGGAGGCGAACGACATCTCGTCATTATACAATGAAGCCGTGAACAGCCTTGTCAACGCTATATTAAAAAAAAAATCAATCAATTATTTATTTCTTAGCAGACGCCCTTATCCAGGGCGACTTACAATTGTTACAAGACATCACATTATTTGAGTTTTTACTGGAGCAATCTAGATAAAATACCTTGCCCAAGTGAACAGCAGCAGTGTCTCTCACCGGGGATTGAACCCATGACCCGCCGGTCAAGGATCCAGAGCTCTAACCACTACTCCACACTGCTGCCCTCTGTATGAATTAAATGTTACAGTACAGTTAATGCTAGTCAATTACATCACCCAGACTCCGTGCAGGGTGGAATCCAGTGTAACTATAGCACGTTGAAAATGTGTGCTGCGCAGCAAGGTTTGGAGGCGGCGTTTCTCTAGAAGCTGCGTGTGACGTCAGAATGACATGCCAACACCAGCCGGCGCAGCAAGCTCTGGGGAGCTGAACGCAACCTCCGCAGCATACAGAACTGCCCTGCAGTTCACCATGTCTCCAGCAGAGGGTATCGTTTTTCGCATAAAATTTAGAACCAGCTGTTGTTTTTCTAATTTTTCACTAGAGGGAGATATTTTTAATTTTTTTTTTTTAAGTTGTATTTTTTATTTTTTATTTGTCGTTACCCAAAGGATGCGGATGTTGCGAACCAACAGCAGATGGCGCTCGTAGTCCAATTATTAAAAAAATTCACCAGGTTATACAACATAACGTGACTATGATGATATTTTTAATTAAAAAACTAAATCTTTATTTTTATATAGCACCTTTCCTAGTGGACCACCATGGCAATACTGATACCTTACAGGGACGTTCCCATTGACTTCAATGCATATATATATGAGAAGGGGGCTGGTTCATTATCTTCACTGTGCTTTACTACACTGTGCTGTGCTTTTACCAGGGGGATACCACAGCAGTAAACTTGCTTTGTCACAAAGACCTCGTTGTGTTCAACGAGGGAGAAAAAAAGCCCTTTCCTGAACGCAAAGCCTCACACAGTAATTCGAGGAATCATTTCCACATGTGCAAAGAGCTTAGAGAGTCAGAGACTCTGACTCCCTCCCTCCCTTCCTATGCCCCTCAGACCCCCACAACAGAAAAACTGAACCCCAAAAAACGAATGCTTGTTTTATAAGAGAGAAGAGCGAGAGCACTGATTGTTAGTTAATCAACTAATTATTAAATTAGCGAGTCTTCAATTATTTTTCTTCATAATTTGGCGACACGTCACAACAGTAAAATCACAGTGAGCATATTGCAGTAATCTTGCAATATCGTAGCAAGCATAGTTAATATATATATAGAGAGAGAGAGAGAGAAAGAGGGAGAGAGAGAGAGAGACAGAGAGAGATAGATACGCACGCACACTTTCGCACGCACGTACCTCAGTGATTGTATCAGTCTCACACAGCCTTATTCTGGGGGGTGTGGGTGGTTTGGGGGTGCACTCTGTCACCTGTCCTGCAGTGTTGCCCCTCAAAATCTGTGGAAATCTGGGAGCTGTAGTTCATTAGTTTAGTATTCAGACAGGGTGCATGCTGGGAGCTGTAGTTCGTAATTCAGACAGGGTGCACGCTGGGAGCTCAGTATTCAGACATCTCCCTGTTAACCTGTAGCTGCATTCCTGTAACGAGAAGAGAGACAGAGAACCGGGCTGCAGTGTGGAAATCTTTTCTTTTTTCCTTTACTCTCCCCTCTCCCTCTCTCTGACCGCACCATGTTTGTGCCACATGTTGCTGTTCTCAGTTTCAAAGCTGCGGAGGGCAAACGCCGGGCAACATCCCAGCCTCCTCACTTCTTAAAGGAGAATCCGCTCTCGTAACCCTCACCCCCCTTTAAAAAGGAGTACTTTCTTTCTTTATCTAACCACTGAGCTCCTCAAACCCCCTGCCTTCCACACTGCAGCCCAGCGCTTTCTTTATCTAACCACTGAGCTCCTCAAACCCCCTGCCTTCCACACTGCAGCCCAGCGCTTTCTTTATCTAACCACTGAGCTCCTCAAACCCCCTGCCTTCCACACTGCAGCCCAGTGCTTTCTTTATCTAACCACTGAGTTGCTCAAATCCGCTGCCTTCCACACTGCAGCCCAGCGCTTGCTTTCTTTCTTTCTCTCTGTCTGTAATGAAGGCAGCCTCACAATTTCACATGACATCAATCAGGATCACAGGGGGAAAAAGTGATCTCATTACAGATGAGAGAGAGAGAGAGAGAGAGGGAAAGCAGGAGAGGGGGAGAGAGAAAGAGGGGGAGGGGGAGAGACAGAGCAGGAGACAGGGAGAGAACTTGTTTTCTCTAATTTAAAAGCAGCGCAATGCTGTGAAATGATATCCTAGGAAAATCACAGCTCAAAGTGAAGCTGTGCAATCACACGATTGCTGTGCAGAGAGGGGCCCTTTTAAACAGCAACAGGAAATGACCTCACTCCACAGCCAGCCCTGCCCGCCGCAATTAAAATCAGAGCTGCCAGGAGGAGACCAACAAAGAGGGGCTGTGAGGAGAGGGGGAGAGGAGAGAGTGGAGGGGGGGGAGAGGAGAGAGTGGAGAGAGTGCAGAGGGGGAGAGGAGAGTGGAGAGGAGAGAGTGGAGAGGAGAGGGGAGAGAGTGGAGAGGGGGAGAGGAGAGAGTGGAGAGGGGGAGAGGAGAGTGGAGAGAGGAGAGAGGAGATTACAGCTTTCTATAGACACCATGTTGGGTAGCTGCTGTACTTCTGTACAGGGTTTTACAGTATTATACAGTGTGGTCCCGCCAGCATTGCCCTGTGTACAGTACAGCGAGGCTCTGCCCAGCACACAGCAGGCAATGCCAGTGTAAAAGGCTAAATTACAAGCCTTGTTAGCTCCCCAGTTTGTCTGCATTGACAGGGAGCAAAGGGGTGGGGGGCTTACTTCTTGTCAATTATCTGGGGATTTATGAGTCAGGGGTCAGGAGGGGTCAGGGGTTAACTAGATAGGGGTCATTGATAGGCCTCCCAGGGATCCCGATTCAGCTCTGCTGTTTAGAGTAAAGCGTCATTTTGAAATTATATATAATCACATCAGCAGACCAGAGTGCTAAATGGATTTTAGACGTTACGCTTTCCTGAAAACAATGACCTTCTTAGAAAAAGATTATAAAAAGAGTTGTGTGTGTGTGTGATTGAAGTCAGGAAATAAAGTAGTTGCAAGATATAGCAAGTAAAGGGAACAGAGAAAGAGAGGAGGGAAAAGAGAAGAGAGGGTAAGATCAAGGAGGGAGATAGAAGAGGGGAGATTGAAAAGGAGCAATAGAGAGTAGGGAGACAGAAGAGGAGAAAGTGGAGATAAATCTTTCTCTCATTTGTCTTCATTAGCTCCTGTGAAGAGCAGCTCACTCTCATAAATCCAGCTGCTGCCAGAGAAGCAAGCAGCAAGCAACACAAACACAACATGACCTCCGACCCCACTGCAACCAGCCACACTGCTGTCAGAGTGAGAGAGAGAGACCCTCTGACACACACACACACAACCACTGAGAGACAGACTGACAAGCACAGCGAGTCAGGCACAGACAGACACCAATTCACAGCAGGGCAGCTCTCTCGGGTCCTTCACAGGTACCCACTTGACGATAACAGGAAGTGGTTTTGCCGCCCACATCGACTGGCGAGGGAACGCCAAGAGTGTATGTGTGTGTGTGTCAGTGTCTCTGTGTTTTTGTGTCTGATCACTCTAGTCCCAACATGCCTCTGATGATAATTCACACCGCAGCCTCTGTGCTTCTCCACGGCACGCCCGATTCAGAGCAGACTGACACATTATGTGCTTGTGTGTGTGTTTCTCAGTGTGTGTTTGTGTGTTTGCTGGTTTCCAGTGCTTTTCTCAAGGTTGCACAATGCATTTGTTTACCCTCGCTATGCTTTACCATGCTGTCACTGTGCTTTATTACACTTTGCAGTGCTTTTACTATGGTAAACTTTATAAGGGTTAGTTACCTTAGTTATTTATTTTTTTTTAATATGCTTTACCATACCTCTCTGTGCTTTACAATGCTTCCCTATGCTTTACCAGACCTCTCTGTGCTTTACAATGCTTCCCTATGCTTTACCAGACCTCTCTGTGCTTTACAGTGCTTCCCTATGCTTTACCAGACCTCTCTGTTTTACAATGCTTCACTATGCTTTACCACACCTCTCTGTGCTTTACAATGCTTCCCTATGCTTTACCAGACCTCTCTGTGCTTTACAATGCTTCCCTATGCTTTACCATGCTGTCACTGTGCTTTACAATGCTTCCCTATGCTTTACCAGACCTCTCTGTGCTTTACAATGCTTTATTACACTTTGCAGTGCTTCTACTATGGGAGACTTTTATATGGGGGGGAGAGAGAGTGAGACCATGTCAAATATTAAATCAAATCATCTTAATTAAAAACATAAGAATGGTACCCCCCCCCCCCCCCCCCCCAACACTGAAACAAACAATCAGATCAGAATGCAGCTTCCTGTTCACAGAAACCACTCGAGATAGAAATGGACGACATTTTCACGCAAACACCAAATCTCTTCGAAAATACAGGTCACAAACATCCTTTACATGAGAGGAACCACAAAACCACAGAGCACAGCTCCTCCCTGGGGGGGGATTTGCGCATAAACAGAAAGAGGGGAGGGGGGGGGGGGGCGGCGAGATTTTAGCTGGTAAGATTAGAGGGAGGGGTGGTGAGGGAGAGAAGCAGGGATGGCAATAAGACTCCCGCTGCATAGCAGTGTGATCCATTCCTGGTTTCACTAGGAGTTTAACGAGACACACCTGAGCTTGTTACCTAGACACACTGCGGCTAATCAAGCTGATAGTAAAACCCGGATTGGGTGACGCTGCTGTGCAGTAGGAGTCTTATTTCTATATAAATATTTTTTATACATGTTCTTTGATGGTTTCTCCATTGTGTCAGTATCTAAAAGTTTTTTAAACTTGTTCAGAGATAAAGAAATGATCGCTAGCAGAAGGGATACCCTCCCCTCCCTCACTCCCCCTCTCCGCTTCTCTCCTCCAGTTCAAATTACATTTCTAAAAATGTTTTTGGTTTAACAAGTTCCCCCAAAAATAAATTGAAAACATTAGAAAAATAATACTGAAAAATGTTAACTACCGGTACATTCTCCCCTCTCCTCTCCTCTCAAGTTCAAGTTCCCTCCTCTCCCCCCTCTCTTCTCTTCTCCAGTTCAGCTTCTCTTCCCTCACAGTATTTGCTTTGACAGGTGACTCACAGTATCGCTGGAAAGCTGTCGGATCACATCAAACCACAGCGGTGACCGTGACAATGACCCTCAGCCCACCTCCGTGACCTCCCCATGACCTCTGACACCCTGGCGCCCGCCAGCGTGCCCCTGCGGGGGGGGGGGGGGGGGGGGTGGGTGGTGTCATGGGAGGGGAGTAGGCTTCCAATTGTGGTTGAAAGAGGAAAGTTTTTTTTAAAGGTTACAGAGAAAAACTAAATCTTCCCTGAACCCAGATTCATTCTCTTAAAAAAAGGGCTTCCCTAAGCCTATTTCTGTTTGCTTGTTTGGTTTTCAATGCAGCAGGTTTGACTGTACTTCTGAACAGGTTTCATTACTTCAAACCCTGGTACCCAGTCCCCCTCACATGCCACATGATCATAAAGAAATCCCTGTCTGTGAAAAACTAACAAACAAACCAAAAAAAGTGCTTTCAGACAGTGCTGCACGGCCTGGGCCGTCTGAGAGTGAAACGTGTCCCCCCCCCCCCAGCTCCTTATCCTGTCAATAACCAACCAACTGCTGCTTCTCCTGCTGCCTCGACATGTTTTCAGCCAATAGCGCAGAAGACTTCACGGAGGTGGACCTAGGAAGTGCGAGTGGAACTGAGAGTAAGGTTTGCAAACTGAGAACTCTCTTTAATCCTTTCATGAAATATCAAACCGCTAAAAAAAAAAAAGAGTACTTTTGGACACAAATATACTTTTCATTGAAAATGTGTTAATGGGGGAAAGAATGGCATCCTTATCATATGAGGCTATCGTGCATTTGCTTGTTAGTCTTCCATATGTCCCCTATATTTATATATAGCCTAGAAGAGTTTTTTCCCTGCTCCCATATGAAAAATATATATTATAATGTGTCCAAAACTACATTTATTTCAGCTATTTTTTAATATTTCAAACCTGAAAAAGGGTTAAGGGAGATCAGATTGAATAATAACAATATACCACAGCCCCGGCGGTGAAGGGGTTAACTCCGAGTGTTAGGTGCGGCTGCTTCTCCCCTCAGGGATCACACAGCTTTCTTCTCCAGAGTCTGACAGCCTCGGAAAATCTTCCCTTGAAAGGGAGGGACAGAATTCCCACTCCTAAATCCCAGCAGCCCTCCCCATATTCCCAACCCCCCCCCCCCCCCCCCCCTGATTTCAGCAGAGAGCTCAATCTCAGTAAATCAGATAAATCGGGCAGTTGAAGAATGGGTTGCTGCAGCTCTGGAGTGTGTAACAGGATTGAGAAACACAGAGAGAAGCACGATGCCTTTTAAAAGCTCTGAGTCAAGAAGGCTTGTCATGGAACGGACTGAGATTTTCTTTCTGCAGCCCGATCAATAGCGATGCCCCTCGCCTGATTGTCGGTCCCGACTCCCCTCGTGCTTTTCCCATGCTTATACTCTACATTTACCAGAGTTTACCCTGGTTTACTATGTTTATTAATATGCTTTACCAGACCTCTCTGTGCTTTACAATGCTTCCCTATGCTTTACCAGACCTCTCTGTGCTTTACAATGCTTCCCTATGCTTTACCAGACCTCTCTGTGCTTTACAATGCTTCCCTATGCTTTACCATACCTCTCTGTGCTTTACAATGCTTCCCTATGCTTTACCAGACCTCTCTGTGCTTTACAATGCTTCCCTATGCTTTACCAGACCTCTCTGTGCTTTACAATGCTTCCCTATGCTTTACCAGACCTCTCTGTGCTTTACAATGCTTCCTTATGCTTTAACTGTGCTTTATTACACTTTGCTGTGCTTTTACAATGCACACTTTTCTAAGGGTTTGTTCTTTCATGCTCATCAATGGAGAGAGGGTAAAGTGTTTTTTTTTTTTGTAAAAAAAAAAAAAAGTTGGCAGAAAGAAAAAGAAAGAAAGAAAACGTATTAAATTAAGACCAGAGCTGCGTGAAGAAACAGGAGTTTTTAATTTAGTGCTGAAGTCGAAAAAAATAACCAAGAGAGGGAGAAAGAGGGGGAAAGAGAGGGGAGAGAGAAACAAGAATTAGAATCGTCTGTCTGCTTGACTCGGTTTCTAATCGTTTCACCTCAATAACACTGATGAAGACACTAGCATTAGAAACATCTCTCTGCTTGACTCAGTAGCACTGATTTTGCAGTGGGGAGTGCTAGAAGGGGGGGGGGTTGGGGGGCTCAGTTTAGGCCGAGGGCTGGATTTCAGTAGCAGGGTACCAGGTTCGGCTGCAGGGTCTGCAGTTGAAAGATCGTTCCAAAGATTTTTTTTTTTCCTGAAATTAAATCTGGCAGCTAGCAGAGGCTGATTGAAGTGTCTCACAGAAAATGTGTTTTTAATGTTCGCGCGACGAATGTTATTGTGTCAATACACTGAGAGAGGGGGGAGAGAGAGGGTAGAGAGTGAGGGAGAGGGGAAGAGGGAGGGGTAGAGAGTGAGGGAGAGGGGTATAGAGTGAGGGAGAGGGGTAGAGATAGAATGACAATTCAAGAAGTGTATTCTTAAAAAAAGAAAAAAGGAAAAAGAAAGTAAAGAGTAAAAATAGAAATGGGGGAAGGACGATAAGAGACACAGAGAGAGAGAGAGAGAGAGAGAATGGAAAGCAGGAACAAAAAAATTTAATAAAAATAAAAAACAGCCCAGCCTGGCTGCTCTCTCCCTCTCTTTCTGTGCATCTCTCTCTCTCGCCTGCAGGCATTCTGTGGTTTGTGAAAAAATGTGCTGTATATTTTGAGTGCCGTGTCACGTGACAAGCCGGTTCATGAATAGCACAGTATAATGATTTCTTAGTAAGAGAGAGCGAGAGAGAGAGAGCGAGAGACAGAGAGACTGCCACACTCACACATAGTCACACACACTCACCCTTCTCTCTCTCTCTCTCTCTGGGTCTGTGTTGTTTTTTGGGAATCGTCCTGCCTGTGTGTCACCCCTTTTCCAGCGCGGGACAGGGGTGCATTGGAGCCCCCTGCTACCACAAGGTGAGTGAAGAATTGAAGAGGGGTGCAGGGGGTTACAGCTGTACTGCCACGCTCCCCTCTCTGTCTCTCTTTCCTCCCCTCTCTCTCCCTCTCACAAGTCTCAGCAAGAAAGGAAAACCAAAAAAAAAAGTTAAAAGCAATTTAAAAAAAAACTTACTTTGTAAAACAAGAGGAAAAAAGAGAGACAGAGAGAGAGACAGAGCGATAGAAAGTGTGTTGTTGAGATTTCTGGAGTGGAGAGAGCTGCTTTATTTTTATGGGTAAGTTTGTGTGTCTCTGTGTGTGTGGTTGTGCCAGTCTCAGCGCGTGTCTCGGTGTGTCTGTGTGTCCGCTTAGAGTCAGAGTTAAAACTACGAACAAGCAAGACTTCATAGTTTCTTAATAGTTTTGTTTCCAAGTGTGTGCGTGTCTGTGTGCGTGAGTCACCGAGAGTGTCTTTTCAGCATATGTATGAATGTGTGTCAGTTTTGTTGTGTGTGTCGGTGTGTGTGTTTAAGTTTTTATGCGTGTCTTTTCTGTGTGTTGTGTGTCAGCATGTCCGTTTCTGTTTTGTAAGTGTATGGGTTTGTGTCTGTTTTGTAAGTATGTGTGTGCTTGTGTATCTGTTTTGCGTGTGTCAGTGTGTATATGTGTGTGTGTGTGAGTATAAGTGTGTGTCAGTTTGTGTATGTTTGTGTGTGTGTGTGTTAGTCCGAACTGTAACTAAGTATTTGGCATGCCAGCACTTTATAAAGCTCTACATGTTTTGCTTGTGCACATTTAGAGACACAGAATTGTTGGGGGTGCTGGTATTCACTTTGCTGGGGTGCTGGTATTCACTTTGCTGGGGTGCTGGTATTCACTTTGCTGGGTGCTGGTATTCACTTTGCTGGGGTGCTGGTATTCACTTTGCCAGGGTGCTGGTATTCACTTTGCCAGGGTGCTGGTATTCACTTTGCTGGGGTGCTGGTATTCACTTTGCTGGGTGCTGGTATTCACTTTGCTGGGGTGCTGGTATTCACTTTGCTGGGGTGCTGGTATTCACTTTGCTGGGGTGCTGGTATTCACTTTGCTGGGGTGCTGGTATTCACTTTGCTGGGGTGCTGGTATTCACTTTCCTGGGTGTTGGTATTCATTTCTTCTAATTACTCATCAGCATCTTGATTGGAGCCTTCGTTCGTTCCAAATCATTTCCAGAGTCTGTGGTTGGAATAATTTGGGAATTCTCGTGGGCTGGAGTGAGTGTCCTTCCTGCCTCAATAGCAGCCCTCAGCGCTGCTTCTGTACAGGCTGGGGGTGGGCTCTTATTCAGTTGTGATGTTCATCGTTAGGTCTTCTATCGGATCCACAGGTTCGTTAGAAACACCTGTCTGCTTGACTCGGTTTCTTCTAGTTTCAATAACACTGATGAAGGCACTAGCATTAGAAACGCCTGTCTGCTTGACTCGGTTTCTTCTAGTTTCAGTAACACTGATGAAGACACTAGCATTAGAAACGCCTGTCTGCTTGACTCGGTTTCTTCTAGTTTCAATAACACTGATGAAGGCGCTAGCATTAGAAAGGCCTGTCTGCTTGACTCGGTTTTAACTTGTAATGATCTCTGGAATGCGATGCACCTCATTTCCTCTCTGGATTACAGACTGCTCTGTTTATGACCTGGGAGGGGGGAGAAGAGAGCCAATTAAATGAATTTACTCACCTCTCAATTGCATAACAGCATTTGTGCAACCCCCCCCCACCCCCCCACTGTAGATTCACTCTCCCTGTGCAGCAGGTATTAGGGACCCCACATCCTGACACCCCACACTGTAGATTCACTCTCCCTGTGCAGCAGGTATTAGGACCCCACATCCTGACCCCCCCACACTGTAGATTCACTCTCCCTGTGCAGCAGGTATTAGGGACCCCACATCCTGACACCCCACACTGTAGATTCACTCTCCCTGTGTAGCAGGTATTAGGGACCCCACATCCTGACCCCCCCACACTGTAGATTCACTCTCTCTGTGTAGCAGGTATTAGGACCCCACATCCTGACACCCCACACTGTAGATTCACTCTCCCTGTGTAGCAGGTATTAGGGACCCCACATCCTGACCCCCCCACACTGTAGATTCACTCTGCCTGTGTAGCAGGTATTAGGGACCTCACATCCTGACCCCCCCACACTGTAGATTCAGTCTCCCTGTGCAGCAGGTATCAGGGACCCCACATCCTGACCCCCCCACACTGTAGATTCACTCTCCCTGTGCAGCAGGTATTAAGGACCCCACATCCTGATCCCCCCCCCACACTTTAGATTCACTCAACACAGGCAGTTTAAAATTACTTACTCTGTTTACATTTTCTTTCTTTCCCTCTCCCCTCTCTTTATATCTGTCCAGTGCTCTGCTCTCTCCCCTCTCCTCTTTCCCCTCTCTTTCTCTGTGTCCACTGTGACAGTTTCTGTCTCTCTGGCTGATATGCGTTCTCTCCTCCCTCCCTTCCCTCTCTCCCTTTCCCCCTTCTCTTTCTCTCTGTGTCCAGTGCTCTGTCTCTCTGGCTGATCTCCCCTCTTGTAGCAGAGTCACTCCTCAGGACTGTGGGTTTCAGTCGGTCTCGCCCAGCAGTCAGTGTGAACAATGCATTCCTCCGGCTCTCAGGGTGTTTCCACAATTACTGCCACAAGCTCCTGCTTACGGGCTGCAGACTCCGCCCTGCTGCTTAATCACCCGGAGCTCAAAACACAACTCGGAGAGTCACTGCGCCATCGGCAAGCCGACTTACACCATGACGAGGAAATGGACCCCTGACACCGACACATAAATAACATACCAGGGGTGGAAACTAGACTCCCGTTGCACAGCAGTCTGTTCCATTCCTGGTTTCACTGCAAGTTTAATAGACTCACCTGAGGTTACACTTAGAACTTTAAAGTCTGTTTCAGAGCTCTTTTCACAATGTCTGCTCTAGTGCACTGATAGTGTAAGGATTATCGCCCACATTGTCAAACAGGTAACACAGCGATAACGATCAATGATGTGGTACAGAATAGAAAAGCCAGAGCACTTGTTCTGTTTGTTTTTCTTTCCCCCAATCGCTCTTCCTGCAGTGATTTAGAGGACAGATCTCAAACCCCAGTGCACAGACATTTTGAAAAGGGCTTTGAAACAGACTTTAAAATTCTACGTGTAAAAATTTGCCAGGATGTTAACAATGAAAAGAAAAAGGACAGGTGCGCTATTTAAACAGTTGTAGCACCACGTGGGGACGGGCAGCGCTGTATTTTCCACAACCCTGCTAATTACTCTTTCATGAGACACACCTGAGCTTGTTACCTAAACAAATCTTCAAATAGTATTAAGATATCTGTCATTCATTTTCAGAGATCTGAAAATGATGAGGAAGTCATTCAAAAGACATCTTGAAATAACTTCCTGGTATTTTTAAAAGATATCTGTAAATCATTTAAAAGATATCTAAATGTCAGTTTGACGTATTTAAAGCTATCTGTAGATCAATTTGATTGATTTACAGATAACTTAAAATGTTTCTTTAACAATCTGTCAAACTGCACATGATATCTCAAAATGTTTGAATGATATCTTGAAATGTTTTAAGATATCTCTAAATGATCATTTGGATCCTGCCATACAGGCTCCTGTATCAAACTCAGCTGCTGTTTACCATGCTTGCTGCAGCCTCACTGTACAGCTCTGGCCAAAGGTGTTGCATCCCCCGACAGAATGAACTCATTTTGCTTCATAAAGTCGAATGAAACCTGCTGAATAATGTTACGTTAAGATATTGAATTACACACCACTTTGTAGTTTTCCATATACTTCACAAAAAACTGATTGAAAACTTTGACATTTCAACTTGAAATCCAACATGAAAAACTACTGTACTACTATTATGGCTTCCGACAGACTTCTTGCGATATCATTTTGTTTCTTTAACTACATGATATTAAATAAAAGATCTAAATGATGTTCATATAGTTTTTTTTTTCTTAAATGATGTTTCAATCCTAAAATTCTAGGTGATGAAAAACTTTTGGCCAGAGCTGTAGAGCAGCAGATATGCTCATAAATCAGTCTGGGATGCTTTGTGTCTAGTTTGGGCTGTTTCTCAAGCACTCTGACAAGCCTTGCATTTATAAAACAAACTCCCCTTTGAGCTTGTCAACACCAGCGAGGCTCCAGAACGTGTCAATTAACCGTGACCCCCGACCCCGCTGCAGGCCGGGAACACGACACCGTCATTAGAGCGAGGGTGCCGGTGACCCCTGATCTCCCACAGTCACTGCAAGGCACGTTGGGAGTGAAGGATATTATATATATATATATAAATGTTTCTAATGCTAGTGCCTTCATCTGTGTTACTGAAACTAGATGAAAGCAGACAAATGTTTCTAGCAGTTTCTTCTGGTTTCACCTCAATAACACTGATGAAGGCACTAGCATTAGAAACGCCTGTCTGCTTGACTCGGTTTCTTCTAGTTTCAATAACACTGATGAAGGCACTAGCATTAGAAACGCCTGTCTGCTTGACTCGGTTTCTTCTAGTTTCAATAACACTGATGAAGGCACTAGCATTAGAAACGCCTGTCTGCTTGACTCGGTTTCTTCTAGTTTCAATAACACTGATGCAGGCACTAGCATTAGAAACGCCTGTCTGCTTGACTCGGTTTCTTCTAGTTTCAATAACACTGATGCAGGCACTAGCATTAGAAACGCCTGTCTGCTTGACTCGGTTTCTTCTAGTTTCAATAACACTGATGAAGGCACTAGCATTAGAAGTGCCTGTCTGCTTGACTCGGTTTCTTCTAGTTTCAATAACACTGATGAAGGCACTAGCATTAGAAGTGCCTGTCTGCTTGACTCGGTTTCTTCTAGTTTCAGTAACACTGATGAAGGTACTAGCATTAGAAGTGCCTGTCTGCTTGACTCGGTTTCTTCTAGTTTCAATAACGCTGATGAAGGCACTAGCATTAGAAGTGCCTGTCTGCTTGACTCGGTTTCTTCTAGTTTCAATAACAGTGATGAAGGCACTAGCATTAGAAACGCCTGTCTGCTTGACTCGGTTTCTTCTAGTTTCAATAACGCTGATGAAGGCACTAGCATTAGAAGTGCCTGTTTGCTCGACTCTTTCATTCAGATTACTGCTGGTATACAGTAAGCCTCCTCTCCCCAGATCCTCACCAGTAGAACAGCTTGCTTCCTTCCTGACTGACTGACTCCGTGAGTTCTTTTTTCGTAGCCATTGTTCAGAATGATTCTGTTCTCGATTCTCGGCTGGCAGTGCCCACTGACTCTTGATAGTGTGTAGCGTCTCAGTTCTCTGTGGTTTCTGTGCCAGTCATAGCTGGCATATCCGTTATAAAACGGCCTCTTTTTTTATTTTTAACTTATCTTGTGGTTGAACGTTGGGGTAAATTCGATTTATAATTACAATTTCAACAGGTATATTTGCCTGGAACACTGAGCCTGGGTAACCAGTGTGAAAAGCTATGTTTGTCAACATTATTTGTTAATTGCTAGACAACTTTTGTGTGTGTGTGTGTCTCTTACTTTAGTGTGTGTGTGTGTGTCTCTTACTTCCTTCTCGGGGAAAAAAAAAAACAAAACACAAGCAAAGAATCAAAACCAAAGCAATTTGTTACTCACCTAAAGGTTATCACTGCACAATGTAAGCACTGATTACCAGGAAAGCATTGGGGTTTTGTGCTTTATTTGACGTTTTCAGCATTGTAGAAGGTTAGAGAACTCCACCCTCAACACTGCAGAGTGCTTTGTCTGGATATGTTTGTTGGTCCAGTAATGTTGCCTCCTTCATGACCAGCACGTCCCTTATATATAGGAACACCTATTTGGTTGCATTGCATGCATGGATGAGTGATTGCATACTTAGAGTTGAAAGTGGGGTGTTCGGTAGAGCGGTCAGTTCATAGGTTTCGTATAACTGAGGATCTACTGTAGATAGACACACAGACAGACAGGCATTGATATACTGTAGAGGTGGGGTGGGAGACAAAGATAATATATATATATATATATATATATATATATATATTCAAAAGCTCTTAAACAAACACAGCACCTCGCACTGAGGGATATGCCCCGGAGCGGAGAGGCGGCTGCAGTTTAAATATACCTGGTGCCAGTTTTCTTTTCAAGGTTTATAATTTGAGAGAGCCACCCAAGTGAACACGGAAAGCCCCGAGTTTTTTTAAAAGCACTTCATGTACTGGCTGTGGGTTGATGCAAGTCTCCCCCCCCCCTCTCTCTCCCTCTCCCTCTCCCTCTCTCCCTCTCTCCCTCTCTCCCGTCAGAGAGTACACACCACCTTGCAGTGCGCACACACGGCGAGGCAGGTCCAGTCAGGTCGATTTGGGGAGTATAAGAGAGCGATGAGATAATTGCGTTGTAAAAGTAACAGCGTGTATTTAAAATAGGTTTAAAAAATAATAAAATGAAATAAAACCAGGCGCCTCTGCAGAGTCACTTACAATTACGTCTCACCCGAAAGACGGAGCACAAGGAGGTTAAGTGACTTGCTCAGGGTCACACAATGAGTCAGTGGCTGAGGTGGGATTTGAACCGGGGACCTCCTGGTTATAAGCCCTTTTCTTTAACCACTGGACCACACAGCCTCCTTTAGCTGTTGGGATTAGTGTTTATACGTTTATTATTATTATTATTATTATTATTATTATTATTATTATTATTATTATTATTATTATTATTATTATTATTACAATGTTTTGCTTTCTAATTGTATAGATATATGCATTCATATTATGTATGTTAAGTACCATCATTTACCAGCTCCCTTCTCAAAGTTTACTGCGATGGTAAAAGCACAGCACAGTGCAGTAAAGCACAGAGCAGATAATGAACCCAGCAGAAGAAAGAGGAAAGAAGGAGAGATGATGGAGAGAAGATGGAAGAAAAGAGAGAGGAGAGAAGCAGAGAGGAGGGAGGGAGAGAGAGAAGGAGAGAGAGGAGGAGGGAGAGGAGGGAGTGAGAGGGGGAAGGCTGTCGCTCAGCACCCTGGCTGGAGGGCTGTTTTCCTGAAACGTGGCTCAGCCCAGCGCAGCCCGACATGTGGAACAGTTTAGCAGAGTGGAACTCCTAATTAGTGGTGAGCTTGAAACAGGGACCAGACGCCACCACAGAGAGAAAGGAGCAATTAACTAGAGAGGGGGAGAGAGAGAGGGGCAGAGAGAGAGGGGGAGAAAGAGAGGGGGAGAGAGAGGGGGGAAGAAAGAGAGGGGGAGAGAGGGGAAGAAAGAGAGAGAAAAAGAGAGGGGGAGAGGGGAAGAAAGAGAGAGAGAGAGAGAGAAAGAGAGGGGGAGAGAAAAGGAAGTAACATAGGGAAATAAGAAAGAGGGGGTTAGGGTTACGTTGGGGTTAGGGTCTCTCCTCTCCCCTCTTTTCTCTCCGTCTTCTCTCTCTCTCTCTCTCTCTCTCTCTCTCTCTCCCTCTCTCTCTCTCTCTCCCCTCTCCCCTCCTCCTCTCCGCTCTGGCATTTTAAACAGAGCACGTCTTTATGCTCAGTGGCAGAGAAGCTGCTGATTTAAATCATATGGCTGGGCCCAAAAAAATCACAACGCAACTTGGAAAGATTTCAAAAGTGGAAAAACAAACCCTCCCTCCCTCCCTCCCTTCTCTCTCTCGCTCCCTCTCTCTGTCTTTTCAGGTCATGCAAGCACTGCCACAGTTCAGCCAATATAAGTTATATTATTGAAAAAGAAAAGAACAAAAAGCCTCTACTCTACACTCCTAGTGCAAAATACAGTGTGGAGATTTCCTCTCCCTCTCCTGCACCCCCTCTCCCTGTGGCCTCAGTACGGCTCTCTGAATCATGCCTCACCTATACATACAGCAGGTACACCACAGTGTATTAAACCATCCCCCTGCAACACTTTCAGTGGGTGGACTGTGTTAGTACCACTTTGAACATATATGGGATATACAGATATATTTTTACATCCACTAGGGGGCAGAGTGTTGATATAGAGCTGCACGAACCGATTATGGTGCGCAAGCTCTCCACAGGATAGGGTCATTGACTGCTGTTGAGTGGACTGATTCAGCATTCAGAGTGACAGGAGTGAAGAAACAGCTGCTTGGGTTTGTGTGGATCGCTGTTCTGCACAGAGTCTAAGAGAAGCAGCGATCATCGCAAACCCAAGCTGCTGTTTCTTCACTCCTGTCACTCTGAATCGATCGACCCCAGCGACCCTCCCCTGATTTCAGTGGAGAGCTCCGTCCCAGTAATGGAATAATGGATACACGGTTGGCGCCGCTCTGCTCTGATATTTAGCGGCGGTACCCGAAGGGCGCTGTCAGTTTCCATCACACGGGCTCTGATTGGTAGATTTGAATGGCATGCTGTTTATTTGTTATGTGTGGTTATTGCTGTCGAGTTTAATAAAATCTCTCTCTTGAAATAAGACAGATGTTTAGATCATTAAAAGGAACGTCGGTTTTGTAGCTAGCTAACTCTCTCTCTCTCTCTCATTTCAAAGGGAAGGATATCGACAGACTCTCTACACATCCTCATTGCGGCTGAATATCGAGGAAAATTACAGACAGACAACGGAGAGACAGACAGACAGCAAAAACAACAACGAACTGCAATTAAAAAAAACCAATACACACAAACTTAAAAACATAAACTCCTAAAGGAAAAAAAACCCCTTGGTGCCTTCTTACCTCAGGTCTGTCTGTCTATCCGTCTAGTTGCCATGGCTACTAACCGGGAACGCCTGTGTGCGTCGGCGGGCCAGGTGGGTCACATGACCAACTTCCCCCCTGCGGTCTACCCATTCGCCTTCCGGAGCCACTCCCCCTTCGACCTGCTGGCCAATGGGAGCTTCTTTGGCAGATTTGGGGCGGACCTCCAAAAAGAAATGGCGGCATTGTGTAAGTAGACTGAACTCAACTGACAAACTGCGTTCCATCTCTGTCTGTTAAGCTCTCTGTTTTAGTGTGTTTAGTATTATGGGCTGTGCTGACACTCGTACTCCTAACTACCTTTATATCGGCTGGTATTAAACAAAACCGTTCTTTAATGTGTAGATTTCAAAACAAGAAATGCTGTCCTTCCCTCGCCTTTACAATGGAATACAAGTCAAGGGCGCCACTAAAGTCCATGCGCTTTAAAAAAAAAAACAGTTTGTGCCACAAAAAACTTGTGAAAAGAAGAACTCAATTATTACATTTTTTGTTTTTTAAGCACATAGAACAAAAGATACGCTATAAAAACACTAAGCGATAAAAAAAAGCTAGTCTCAATAGCTCTGGTTAGTATTTTATTACACACTGTAATGTTGCCTGGCTATGGAAAAAAAAAAAAATGGAGAGGCTGATATCAATGTGCCCCCCATGCACACACCTGCTTTTGGGGGGTAATTATTCCCAAGTTCTGGGTCCAGGTGCTACTGGGAGGGGAGGGGAAGAGAGGAGGGGGGTTTGTTCAAATCAGGGGGATGGGATCATTGCACACACACACACACACATTTTATTTTCCTTCTTGTTCAAATCAAGACATGCTGTAGCTCCGAGCTGCGCTTTCAACTGTCAATCTCGACTCCCAGCCCCTCTCCCCCCCGAGCACTAGCTAATCCTTCTGGTATTCTGAGTGAAACTATTTAACTGTCAATGTGCCTGAAACCAAGATCACATCCTGCCTGCACCAGAGAACTAAACAAAACCAAACGCCTGTCTGCTTGACTCGGTTTCTTCTAGTTTCAATAACACTGATGAAGGCACTAGCATTAGAAACGCCTGTCTGCTTGACTCGGTTTCTTCTAGTTTCAGTAACACTGATGAAGGTGCTAGCATTAGAAACGCCTGTCTGCTTGACTCGGTTTCTTCTAGTTTCAGTAACACTGATGAAGGTGCTAGCATTAGAAACGCCTGTCTGCTTGACTCGGTTTCTAGTTTCACCTCAGTAACACTGATGAAGGCACTAGCATTAGAAACGCCTGTCTGCTTGACTCGGTTTCTTCTAGTTTCAGTAACACTGATGAAGGTGCTAGCATTAGAAACGCCTGTCTGCTTGACTCGGTTTCTAGTTTCACCTCAGTAACACTGATGAAGGCACTAGCATTAGAAACGCCTGTCTGCTTGACTCGGTTTCTTCTAGTTTCAGTAACACTGATGAAGGCACTAGCATTAGAAACGCCTGTCTGCTTGACTCGGTTTCTTCTAGTTTCAGTAACACTGATGAAGGCACTAGCATTAGAAACGCCTGTCTGCTTGACTCGGTTTCTTCTAGTTTCAGTAACACTGATGAAGGTGCTAGCATTAGAAACGCCTGTCTGCTTGACTCGGTTTCTAGTTTCACCTCAGTAACACTGATGAAGGCACTAGCGTTAGAAACGCTTGTCTCCAAAGATCACTGAGGAAGGGTATAGTTAGTACACTGTGGTCCCATTCTACCAATGGCAGCCTCACCCCATTGTAGCTGCCCTATGCGTGTGCATTGTAGTGCCACTGTTTGCCTGCATTGCTCCTGAAGATCATTTGGGTTTATACAAAATATTTGCATTATAAAAATAAACAAAGGACTGTGGGCCACACCCACCTGTGCCTCAGCTTTCAATTACAACAGCTATATTGAGAGCTACAGTGAGTCTTGAAATCAAACAGACTGGCAAGGCAAGTCTGTGTATTGATTTTATTCACACCTCTCAGTGTGGCTCAGTCTCTCTGTGTCTCAGTCTCTCTCTCTGTGTCTCAGTCTCTCTCTCTGTGTCTCAGCCTCTCTCTCTGTGTCTCAGTCTCTCTCTCTCTGTCTCAGTCTCAGTCTATCTGTGTCTCAGTCTCTCTCTATGGGTCTCAGCCTCTCTCTCTGTGTCTCAGTCTCAGTCTATCTGTGTCTCAGCCTCTCTCTCTGTGTCTCAGTCTCTCTCTCTGTGTCTCAGCCTCTCTCTCTGTGTCTCAGCCTCTCTCTCTGTGTCTCAGCCTCTCTCTCTGTGTCTCAGCCTCTCTCTCTGTGTCTCAGTTGTACAGTTAGGGGTAGAGAGAGTCAGGTACACAGGAGCTTTCATTTTAAACAGATTGTATTTTGTTATGATTTTACCGATAGCATCGACACAGCTTTTCTTGTGTTTTTCCGCGCCACCTATAAAACCTGGAACTGGAGTATCCAACCATAATACATCTGACAGGCTGCTTGTGAAACACGGAAAGGACTTTTCCTAATGTATTAACTACATTACATCCGTCTCTCTCAGTATCTCTCTGTGTGTGTCTCTCTGTGTATTGGTTTAATCACACCTCTCTGTGGTTTTCCTGGTTCGCTTGCTTGCTCATGCTGCTGCAGACTGACACAGTTTAACTCTCCTGTGGGGGGAAAAAAAAAAAAAACGATGCAAAGCTAGAAGCAATCCAGCAGGGATGGAACGGAACTTCTCAAAAAAACAAAACAAACAAACAAACAAAAAACTTCAATTGCTAAAAAAAAATAGAACCTATCATGTACTCGCAGTGATGGATTTTGTCACACAGAGATCTAACGGTCAGAGCCAAGAATTTTGTAACCAGAATCCCCCCCCCCCCCCCCCCCCCCAGCCCCTCCCTCACTGGTCGAGACTAAATGGAATTTTTTTTTATTTCTTTAATCAATGCAGCGTTTTTTCTGGGGCGGAAAAAAACCCAAAACAGTTTAGAAAAAATAAATAAAGTAAAGCTGAGTGTGCTGCTGAAAGTGACCGGCACAAAGACCCCCTTGTAACGACTTCTTTATTTATTTAAAACTCAAGGCAAGGGACTTGGGTGCGAGCCCAAAATGCAACAGCACTGTGTGTGTGTGTCCCTCAGCTCTAACCACTAGAGCCACACTGCTTCCCTCCCTCCCAGTCCCTCCTCAGCTCTAACCACTAGAGCCACACTGCTTCCCTCCCTCCCAGTCCCTCCTCAGCTCCACTAGAGCCACACTGCTTCCCTCCCTCCCAGTCCCTCCTCAGCTCTAACCACTAGAGCCACACTGCTTCCCTCCCTCCCAGTCCCTCCTCAGCTCCACTAGAGCCACACTGCTTCCCTCCCTCCCAGTCCCTCCTCAGCTCCACTAGAGCCACACTGCTTCCCTCCCTCCCAGTCCCTCCTCAGCTCCACTAGAGTCACACTGCTTCCCTCCCTCCCAGTCCCTCCTCCGCTCCACTAGAGCCACACTGCTTCCCTCCTTCCCAGTCCCTCCTCAGCTCTAACCACTAGAGCCACACTGCTTCCCTCCCTCCCAGTCCCTCCTCAGCTCCACTAGAGCCATGCTGCTTCCCTCCCTCCCAGTCCCTCCTCAGCTCTAACCACTACAAAATTATTATTATTTAGTCATTTAGCAAACGGTTTTATCCAAAGCGACTTACAGAGACTACAGAGCATCACAACGGCTGCTGCAGTCACTTTGTTTTTACTGTGCGTTTAATAAGACACACCTGAAAATGTTACTTATACACTGTGGCTAATCAAGCTCATAGTAAAACCTGGACTGGGTGAAACTGCTATGCAATAGGAGTATAATTTCGATCTCTGCATATTATATATATATATTACAAATGAAGGTTGTGCCTTGCTGAGAGAGAGAGAGAGAGAGAGACAGACAGAGATTTAAGAAACTTGATTAACCAGCCCAGTCAGTCTGTCAGACCGCACTGAGCGCGTGCAGAACCGAGAGAGCGCAATGGAGAGGGATGGGGCTACTGAGGGGGGAAGGGAGGGGCAACAGGAAAGGGGTGTGGCCACAAACCACATATGGGCTGACTGTCTGCCAGCCTGGAGAGGGAGAGAGACAGCACAGTGAAAGGGGGGAGATGGGAGAGAGGGGTGTGGAGGGAGCCTCGCACTCGGACTTTCAGCAAGGTCTGGTTATTGTCAGCTCCACAGTCCAGCCTCCCAGTCCGACACACAAAGAGGCACTGTCTGAGAGAAGGGGCCTTCCCTCCGTCCCTCCTTCCTTCTCTTTGCCCCATCCCTCTCTCTCTCCCCATTTTTCTCTGCAGCAACCCTTATAAAAGTTTCCCACAGTAAAATCACAGCAAAGTGTAGTAAAGCACAGAGAGGTCTGGTAAAGCATAGGGAAGCATTGTAAAGCACAGAGAGGTCTGGTAAAGCATAGGGAAGCACTGTAAAGCACAGAGAGGTCTGGTAAAGCATAGGGAAGCCTTGCACAGAGAGGTCTGGTAAAGCATAGGGAAGCATTGTAAAGCATAGAGAGGTCTGGTAAAGCATAGGGAAGCACTGTAAAGCACAGAGAGGTCTGGTAAAGCATAGGGAAGCACTGTAAAGCACAGAGAGGTCTGGTAAAGCATAGGGAAGCATTGTAAAGCATAGAGAGGTCTGGTAAAGCATAGGGAAGCACTGTAAAGCACAGAGAGGTCTGGTAAAGCATAGGGAAGCATTGTAAAGCACAGGGAGGTCTGGTAAAGCACAGGGAAGCATTGTAAAGCACATAGAGGTATGGTAAAGCACAGGGAAGTATTGTAAAGCACAGAGGTGAAAAAGCCAGGGTTTAATTTGGGAGCAGAAAGCTGGAAGGCTGCTGGAGATTAAATAGCATCAACCGGGAGAGAGAGGGAGGGAAAGAGACCCCCCCTCTCTTCCTGCCCTGGGGATGGGGATGGGGGGGGGGGGGGGGAGTAATTGTATCAAGGTGTGTGTGAGAGAGAGAGAGAGAGAGAGAGAGAGAGAGAGAGAGAGAGAGAGAGAGACCACGACCACAGCAAAGACTATACAGAAAGCTATGGAGCTGTGAAAGGTCTGCTGTACATTAGCGTTGCAGTCAGGCAGGCAGGCAGGGAGGCAGGGAGCCAGGCAGAGAGGCAGGGCTGGTTCATGGGAAGGTTAGTTTTCTCTGGGGGGGTTTGAATAAAGTTCACCCTTCCCGTTCCCTGGAACAAGAACTGGGAAGGGAAGGGGGGGGGGTTACGGTATTATATATCTCATCTAACTTTTTTCGCTGGAAAAATCCTGTAGCGCATTACAGGTTCAGTGCCACTAAATCAATACATTAAATAAAGGGTGATTGAATTGGAGGTGGAAAGAGGGAGGGGGGAGAATGGAGGGATGAGGTGCTGTAGAGAGGAGGGAGGAAGAGAGAGAAAAGTCTTTATATATTTTAGTTGTTTATGCCATGTATGTGCTTTGGCAACACAATTCTTTTTTTTTTTATTGTCATGCCAATAAAGCCTGTTTGAAATGAATTGAAAGGGAGGAAAGAGAAAGGGAGGAAAGAGAGTGGCTGTGTGAGGTGCTGTAGAGAATGAGAGGAGTGTGAGAGAAAGGAGGAAAGAGAGAATGAAGGGATGAGGTGCTACAGAGAGAGAGAGAGCGAGGGCTAGAGAGGGGAGTGACTGAGGGTGTTGGAGTAAGAGAAAGGGAGGAAAGGGAGAGAGGGAGGAAAGGGAGAGGGGGAGGGAAGGGGGGAGGAGAGAGCTGGAAGCACGAACGGTAGTGTTATTAAATTAAATGAGAGAGGGAGAGCAATAACAATTTAATAGGAGAGATCGGTACAGCGAGTGAATTGAATTAGGAGGGGAGGTGGGGGCGGGGGTTATACAATATTTATTAATTTTGGATGTACCAGGTGTTTGTTTCCAATGGTCGTGCCAATCTGTGAAGTATTACTGAACTGGGAAGGGAGGGGGGAGAGGAGAGAGAGAGAGAGAGAGAGACAGAGAGGGAGGGAGAATGCAGGGTTGAGATGCTGTTAAGAATGAGAGGAGAGGGAGAAAGGAAGAGGGAGAGTTGGGTATGAAGTATCGTTGCATATTAAACTCTGTTATGAAACAGTCAGGAGTCTGGAACTGAAGGGGGGGGGGGTTGAGTGAGCGAAGGAGGGAGGGAGTGAGGGAGGAGAGACGGACAGGGGAGTGTCCTGTTCTGTGTTTACTCCAAGCAGACCCAGCAGCACAGATTCACAGGAAATTGTGTCTTTAAAAGAGCCCGGCGGGTCGTACCATTCCACTCCCAGGGAGGGGTGTGTGTGTGTGTGTGTGTGGAGCTGCAGAGCCCAGCAGCCTCATTGTTCACAATCAGCCCGGTCTAGAGGGTGCAGGAGACAGGGAACAGGCACAAGGTACAAGGTACTCGGAGAATTCTTACAGAACATATATTGTCGGTGATCTATTACTGCGATGGGAGATAATATTGCGTTTTAATAAAACCTGGCAGGTTTTTAAAATGCCACGCAAGACTCTGGAGGAATGGGGTTCAAATCTGTAGGGGCAGACTGACAGACAGGAATTTCAGAGGGCTGGATCGCATCAATATCAGGGTCTAGTGCTATATATTATAAAGGCATTTCAGAGGGCTCTATCACATCAATATCAGGGTCTAGTGCTATATATTATAAAGACATTTCAGAAGGCTGTGTCACATCAATATCAGGGTCTAGTGCTATATATTATAAAGACATTTCAGAGGGCTGGATCGCATCAATATCAGGGTCTAGTGCTATACAGTGCCTTGCGAAAGTATTCGGCCCCCTTGAACTTTGCGACCTTTTGCCACATTTCAGGCTTCAAACATAAAGATATGAAACTGTAATTTTTTGTGAAGAATCAACAACAAGTGGGACACAATCATGAAGTGGAACGAAATTTATTGGATATTTCAAACTTTTTTAACAAATAAAAAACTGAAAAATTGGGCGTGCAAAATTATTCAGCCCCCTTAAGTTAATACTTTGTAGCGCCACCTTTTGCTGCGATTACAGCTGTAAGTCGCTTGGGGTATGTCTCTATCAGTTTTGCACATCGAGAGACTGAAATTTTTGCCCATTCCTCCTTGCAAAACAGCTCGAGCTCAGTGAGGTTGGATGGAGAGCATTTGTGAACAGCAGTTTTCAGTTCTTTCCACAGATTCTCGATTGGATTCAGGTCTGGACTTTGACTTGGCCATTCTAACACCTGGATATGTTTATTTGTGAACCATTCCATTGTAGATTTTGCTTTATGTTTTGGATCATTGTCTTGTTGGAAGACAAATCTCCGTCCCAGTCTCAGGTCTTTTGCAGACTCCAGCAGGTTTTCTTCCAGAATGGTCCTGTATTTGGCTCCATCCATCTTCCCATCAATTTTAACCATCTTCCCTGTCCCTGCTGAAGAAAAGCAGGCCCAAACCATGATGCTGCCACCACCATGTTTGACAGTGGGGATGGTGTGTTCAGGGTGATGAGCTGTGTTGCTTTTACACCAAACATAACGTTTTGCATTGTTGCCAAAAAGTTCGATTTTGGTTTCATCTGACCAGAGCACCTTCTTCCACATGTTTGGTGTGTCTCCCAGGTGGCTTGTGGCAAACTGTAAACGACACTTTTTATGGATATCTTTAAGAAATGGCTTTCTTCTTGCCACTCTTCCATAAAGGCCAGATTTGTGCAGTATACGACTGATTGTTGTCCTATGGACAGAGTCTCCCACCTCAGCTGTAGATCTCTGCAGTTCATCCAGAGTGATCATGGGCCTCTTGGCTGCATCTCTGATCAGTCTTCTCCTTGTATGAGCTGAAAGTTTAGAGGGACGGCCAGGTCTTGGTAGATTTGCAGTGGTCTGATACTCCTTCCATTTCAATATTATCGCTTGCACAGTGCTCCTTGGGATGTTTAAAGCTTGGGAAATCTTTTTGTATCCAAATCCGGCTTTAAACTTCTCCACAACAGTATCTCGGACCTGCCTGGTGTGTTCCTTGTTCTTCATGATGCTCTCTGCGCTTTAAACGGACCTCTGAGACTATCACAGTGCAGGTGCATTTATACGGAGACTTGATTACACACAGGTGGATTCTATTTATCATCATTAGTCATTTAGGTCAACATTGGATCATTCAGAGATCCTCACTGAACTTCTGGAGAAAGTTTGCTGCACTGAAAGTAAAGGGGCTGAATAATTTTGCACGCCCAATTTTTCAGTTTTTTAATTGTTAAAAAAGTTTGAAATATCCAATAAATTTCGTTCCACTTCATGATTGTGTCCCACTTGTTGTTGATTCTTCACAAAAAATTACAGTTTCATATCTTTATGTTTGAAGCCTGAAATGTGGCAAAAGGTCGCAAAGTTCAAGGGGGCCGAATACTTTCGCAAGGCACTGTATATTATAAAGACATTTCAGAAGGCTTTGTCACATCAATATCAGGGTCTAGTGCTATATATTATAAATACATTTCAGACGGCTGTTTCTCATCAATATCAGGGTCTGCTATTTAAAACTATATAGAGAAATAGAGAGGGAGGGGAGGGAAAAGTTTCTGATCTTTATAACTCCCAACTCGGCTGCATTCCGTCCCTCTGTTCAAAAGAAATGAAGAATCACGTTTTAAGATTTCTGAGCTCTGTTACAATTAGGAAATCGCTGAGGTGAATTTCTGGTACTAGCCTAGACACCCAGACACACACTGCCCCCTCCCTCCTCCTCCTCCCCCCCTCCTGTTTTTGGACAATGGTTCGCCCCTCCTCTGCTCAAGACACTGTGATCCCTCTGAGCTTGTTATTTAGCTCTCTGACACAGCAGGGTGAGGATCACTGTGTGTGTGTGAGAAAGAGAAAGAGAGAGCGAGAGGGAGGGAGAGAGAAAACAGAGAGAAAAGAGAGAGAGGGGGGGCAGAGGGACGTTGGAGCAAATTGGAGAAATTTGAATCTGCAGGGAAATCTCTCTTTCATTGGCAGCAGCATTTTCACTGGGGGATTGAAGCCAGGAGGCTTGCAGAGTGAGAATACAGTGATTTTTTTTTTTTTTTTTTTTTAAATTTCGGGGACCCTCCCACCCTTTTTTAAATCATGTTCGACTGCATGGAGACATTCGGAATGCCCCACAGGCAGCTCTATGATGTCACCAATCGGGGTGCCTGCATGTTGCGGAGGGCCAGCCCTTGTTTTGGGGGGCTGGACCCCTTTGCTTGGTCTGGGACAGCCAGCATACAGTGTAAGTGACACTCTTGTCTTTTATTATTATTATTATTATTATTATTATTATTATTATTATTATTAATAATAATACCACCATTACTATTAATAAATCTGTTGGTTTGCATGTTTGCGTGGGCACCTCCCAGAATTGTGGGGTCTTGTTCTGCCCTTATCTTTCCACCACAGTTGACAAAAAAAAGGTTGTACCGGTTTAGTTTTGCTTTACTGGGATGAACTGGCATTTGGTGGGGCTTACTGGTGCAGAGTTTGGTGTGTCTTTGTTCCAAGCCTTTATTTCCCCGCAGTGAAAATATCTGTGTCCCCTTGTACATGCATTTATTTATTTCATACGTGCGACGAAAGCGAACTGAAGCTAACTCACAAGTGGAACAAAGTTCAGAAAACAAGGACTAAAGTTTGTATTGGTTTTTTTGTATTGAAACTCGTGCTGTACATTTCTGTGTTGGTTTTTGCTACTATATAAAGATGCCTGGCGTATTAACTCTGTTCCAAAGAGGCTGCTAAGGTTACCAGAGTGTATTATATAAACAGGGCCCTTGTGTATCACTGTACTATCGCTGTGGCAATCCTCTGCTTGCTTTAGCTTTTTGGAAAATGAAACACAGTAGCTTTATCCAGCTCACTGACTTTAATCCAGAGAAGCTGGTACTGTGGCTCCTTTAACTGTAATTAAAACTGGGGAGTGACAATGCCAGCAACAGCTAAACTTGACTTCTCATGACGTCTCAGAACATTATTATAAAGCTGCTACTGCTTTCAGCTCTAGTTTGGATGCAGCGTTTCTGAGCACTGTGAAAGAAGTGACTGTGTGATTTGAGATACTGGCTGCATTAGTGCAACCTTCAAAAAGCTCAATCTGAATTCTGCATTAGATAATTGTATAATGCTAGCATTGTGTAGTGTTTGTATGAGTGTGTACGAGAGAGAGAGAGAGAGAGAGAGAGAGAGAGAGAGAGAGAGAGAGACACGTTCATTTTAAGTTGAGAGGTAATCTTGTTAGGAAATTGGAAATAAGAAAGGGGATTTATAGCCTGTCTCAATTTGATTTCAGAACAGGTCTTGCTTTCCCCTGCAAGCACCACAGCATTGCTCCAGTCCTCCACGTCACGCTCTGTACGATACAGATGTAATCTTGAGCAGATCTGAGAGCTCAGAGGAATGAAACAAGACACTTGAATGCGCGTGATGTTTTAACCGATTAGAAACCAGGGAGAGCGGTCTAGGAAGTGCGAATGATCCTCGCAGAGTTCTGGGTATTTAATTTTGCAGTTGGGTGCTGTCCCTACATGACAAGTTTACTGCTCTGTGTTTACATTTCTTTCCACACAGCTGAAGAAGGGTATGATAAAGCATATTAAAAAAAAACTGTATCCCACAGTAAAAGCACAGTGACAGCATGGTAAAGCATAAGGAAGCATTGTAAAGCAGAGAGGTCTGGTAAAGCATAGGGAAGCATTGTAAAGCAGAGAGGTCTGGTGAAGCATTGTAAAGCACAGAGAGATCTGGTAAAGCATAGGGAAGCATTGTAAAGCACAGAGAGGTCTGGTAAAGCATAGGGAAGCATTGTAAAGCAGAGAGGTCTGGTAAAGCATAGGGAAGCATTGTAAAGCACAGAGAGGTCTGGTAAAGCATAGGGAAGCATTGTAAAGCACAGAGAGGTCTGGTAAAGCATAGGGAAGCATTGTAAAGCACAGAGAGGTCTGGTAAAGCATACAGATGCATTGTAAAGCACAGAGAAGTATGGTAAAGCATAGGGAAGCATTGTAGTAAATCACAGCTAAAGTGTACTGCTGCCCAGCCCCCAGCATCAAAGAGACGAAGCCAGACCTGCTTTCAATTTACTTCTTGGCCAGAATTTCACTTTCGGATCTCCGGAAAAAAAAAAAAAAAAAGGAGAGAACACAAGAGAAAGCAGGCATCCTCCGCTTCAGGACAGGCCTGGCTGGCAGTCCAGTTAGTGTCCGTTCTCCAAAATGTTTTCAGCTGTATGCAGAAAAAAATAATCCTTCTTTCTGGAACCCCGCTTGTCTAGAATAGAACGGAATAGACAAGCTCTCCTGTCAGTGCTTGCTAGTCCATATTATAAATATCTATCGTACATCTCACTGAAAAAATCAAATCACACTTAAAAATCTCTTTTGGGAAAGCGCATGCTGCTACAGCACTGTGATTTGAACACAGATTTTTTTTTTTTGGCTCTCCTGAAAATCGATGTCTTTGAAGTGATATTAACAGCGCTGACCCGGGTGGCAGTGACTCTGCAGCTGGACTCTTCAGTTTCAATGCAGTCAGGAAATCCTCCCTGAAAAGGAAGCTGTGGCTTTGTTGGGTCGTGGAATCAAGGCAGGCAGAGTGGGAGCAACACAGCGCAGCCGTCCCAGTGCCGAGCCCAGCTCTACAGCAGCACAGGCAGGAAAAACATTGGGCTTCTGCAAACTGAACACATCTCTTAGTAAAACGCAGGGCTACGACATCTATCTATCGATCTAGCTATCTATCTAAATATATACCCGCTTCAGTTAAAGTGAATTCACTGCATCGCGATGGGGTCTTTCACAACTCTTGGCTTGGGGCCCTAATATTCTGTAGCAAAGCACAGAGAAGATAATGAACCAGCCCCCTTCTCAAACTGCTTTGGTATTCGCTATTAAAGCTCTGGAACAGTTCAGTATCTTAAACTGCAGTTGCAACGATGCTACAATATAGGATGGCGATGTTAAACTACAGGCACTAAGCCACTGCGGTAGAGTGCAGTAACGCTGTGCTGCAGGTAGCACCGAATTACAGCAGTGATTACTGTTGTGGCTGCAGTTTAACACCAGGACTGCAATGAAGCTGCTATCGAGTGACAGCTGGGCTCCCTAGCTGGCTTGTGGTATTTTCTTGTCGTAGTTCTTGATTTCAGTTCTCTGTTTTGTTCAAGCTCAACGGAGTCCTCTTCCATATCAAATCGGGAGCTTTTGAGGTTTCAATTCGTGGAAATCAGGAAGCAATTAAGTCGCCGATAAGCCAAGTGTCACCTTAACTGCCGTAACTGAGCCACACCGCCTTATAAATGACACCCGGAAATGCAGTTACAATGGAAGAGAATACATGGGGAATTTCACACGATTATTATTACAAAATATTGAACCAGCCCCCTTCTCAAAGCTTACTGCTGTGGCATCCCTGTAGTAAAAGCCCAGTAACATGCAGTAAAGCACAGAGCAGATATTAAACCAGCCCCCTTCTCAAAGCTTACTGCTTTGGCATCCCTGTAGTAAAAGCCCAGTAACATGCAGTAAAGCACAGAGCAGATATTGAACCAGCACCCTTCTCAAAGCTTACTGCTTTGGCATCCCTGTAGTAAAAGCCCAGTAACATCCAGTGAAGCACAGAGCAGAAAGAGTTTTGAAGACCATGGCAAATAAACTGCACACAAAGGTTAAAAATAGTAAAATAGTAAAAAAAAAAAAAAAAAATACTTGACCAAATAGAGAGAGAGACAGAGAGAAGACAAATGCTGTCTTGGAGTCATCAAAAAAACCCAACAACTTCAGTTTATGACGCGCAGTTAAAAAAGTAAAAAAAAAAATAAAGCTAAAAAGTTAAAGGAAAGGAATAAACTGGGCTTCGCGTGTGTGCTGAGTCGGGTGATTGGGGGCAATTCTGATTTTACAACCTGCTTTTATTCCAGGACCCCTTCCTTTTCTATAGCAGTTGAGAATCGTGTGTGTGTGTGAGCAAGCACATCACAAGGGGGTGTAAATTCCTTGCTGTGGATCCCTCCCCCCCTTCCAGTTTGGTGTCTTTTATTAGTCCTCTCACTTTGACCGGACCCCAGTAACATTCCCCAGTTTATTGCAGGACCAATTTCAAAGTCTCTTGACCACCAAGTGCAAAACCAAAAAACAAACAAACCAGAAGCACACTGACTCCTGCCCGTGGTCCTGCTACAGACAGTGTTCCTAAAAAACAACAACTTCAGAGCTGCCCAGCACTGCTCCTGGAGGAGCGGAACGATTGCAAGGCAGAAAAAGAAAGAAAGAAAGAAAGTCTGTCTACTTGACTCTGTTTCACCTCAGTAACACTGATGAAGGCACTAGCATTAGAAACGCCGGTCTGCTTGACTCGGTTTCTTCTAGTTTCAATAACACTGATGAAGGCACTAGCATTAGAAACGTCTGTCTGCTTGACTCGGTTTCTTCTAGTTTCAATAACACTGATGAAGGCGCTAGCATTAGAAACGCCTGTCTGCTTGACTCGGTTTTTTCTAGTTTCAATAACACTGATGAAGGCGCTAGCATTAGAAACGCTTGTCTGCTTGACTTGGTTTCTTCGTCAGTTTGTGTGTGTGAGTATGTCTGTGTGTGTTTATGTCTGTTTGTGAGTGAGTGTGTATGTCTGTGTCTCTGTGTGTGTGTGTGTGTGTCTATGTGTGTTTCTCTGTGTGTTTGAGCAACAATGTCTGCTTGTTGATGTCGAAACCAGGGAGGGAGCAGGAAGTGGCTGAGGATGACGCACACACAGCGATGCCAGCCAGCGAGCGAGGGGGGGGGGGGGGGGGGGGGGGTTGGGGGCACACTTCCTTAAAACACGTTCACCATCCCTTGTGAGTAATTAACAGAAAATGCTGTCAGTCCTGGTCTTGCTATCTGTGTGTGTGTGTGTATATATATATATATATATATATATATATTAATTATAGTCTTAGTTTTCATATTTTATAATCAAAACTGCATTAAAAAAAGGATTTATTTATTTGTATTACAATTTTATAAAATGTTAGTTTTAGACTCTTAATTGTTCTATTTCCACAAGCAAGTTTTTTTTTCTTCGTTTTTGTAATTTTTTTAAATTTCTGTTTTAAGGGACTTGATTGAAGTTCATAAAATCCCAAATGGTACAAATTCTGACTCTGAACAGGTAGAGAAGAGCTGTGGTCGGTCGATTTGCAAATCAAATTGGTTTAGATTCAGAGTGCTGGCTTTTGCTTCGTTTCCCAGATGGAGCTGGAAGATTCAAATTTCTACACAACAAACCACCCTGTTACCAGAGGACCCCCCCAGAGTATGGAAAGTTTAGAATACAATACTCTAGCCAAGCAGGACTCTCAACAACAAACGTTTCCACTGGAAGCTTTTCTTGTCTCTATATATACATATTCTGAGGCACTGAGGCTTGGTGCTCCAGCGGTTAGAGAAAAGGGGCTTTGATACCAGGAGGTTCAAATCCCGGCTCAGCCACTGACTCCCTGTGTGTGACCCTGAGCAAGTCACTGAACCTCCTTGTGCTCCGTCCTTCGGATGAGACGTAAAACAAACGATGTCCTATTGGAATAATAATAATAATAATAATAATAATAATAATAATAATAATAATAATAAATAAATTCCTCCACAAGCAGGGTAGCACACTGTGCAGGCTTGCTAACGATCAGTTCAATTCATGACCCCAGGGGTCCATTTCTCAGAATAGAATCAGATAAGAGAGCAGCGATGCCTTCAAAAAGACAGATTGTCGGTAGACAAAACACACAGACACTGACACCGACACACACACGGGCAGCGAAAAGGCCTACAGCACTGCTTCCAATCCCCCCCACTCCCCTCTCCCCATCAGCCCTTTTTGACAACAAAGGGATTAAAAGGAGCCTGCTGGCTGCCTCTCTTTAGACACAGTGAAGGGGCCGTAGGAGACGGGATTAACTGTAAGGCAATACCGAGCAGGAAACGAGCCTGGCCCAGCTCTGGGGGCCTGTGGTGGATTCTCATGCAAATCGAGGCCCTGGCTTGTTACTGATAAGCAGGCCTCGGGTTTCAGCTGGCTTTGTTTTTATAAACATTAAGGAGTGGAGAGGAGACTGTCAGGGCTGTTTGGGAGGGGGGGGGGTTAACCCTCCCTGTCTCTGAGTGCTGATTGATACTGGGGGAGGCAGGGGGTTTCAGAAGGTGTGCGTTTCGTTAGCAGTGTTGACAAGGTGTCGATTGATCCAGATTGATTCTCCTGTGTTTGTGAATCAGCCCATCTGATTCTCTGAGAGGTCTTGCTGGGTCAACAGTGGAAATAAGTTGTAATGTTACCACAATGATGTGTTTTTATTTTTATTTTAATACATTTATATAGATAGAGACAGACAGATCGATAGATAGAGACAGACAGACAGACAGATAGATTTACAAAGGTTAGTTTACCTTTTAGTTTTTTAGTTTGTTTCTTGAGCATGCTTTACCATGCCTTGCTATTCTTTACAATGCTGCCCTATGCTTTACCATGCTTTCACTGTGCTGTGTCTCACTTTGCTGGGCTTTTACTGTGGGACACTTTGATAAGCGCCCCAGGTAATCAGTTAATCAGTACACATCACTTAGACAGAAAGACCCTGCCATGAACACTCCCCCCCTTATTCCAGAGTTTGGGGATGGTGGGCACTGCAATGAGAAGAACACAGTAGCGTGTCAGTGTCCTCAGCGCCCCCCCCCCCCCCTTCCCCCTCTGGTTTTAGCTGCAGTGTCTTCCTCCTGGATCACTAACACAATCAGCTCATTAATCCTGGCCTGTAATCACTGCACTTAACTGTGACTCGCCCCGGAGCAGCTAACACGGGAGGCAAGACAGGGGGAGGGGGACTAGCTATTGGCACAGGGTGAGGGGCTCTCAGCAGCCTGTAGTTTCATCCTGTGTGTTCATTCTATTTATTTATCATCATAATAATGATCTATGTACTTTACCATGCTGTCACTGTGCTTTACTACACTTTGCTGTGCTTTTGCTATGGGGAACTTTTAAAACGGTTAGTTTACCCTGTTTTTTAATATGCTTTACCATACCTCTCTGTGCTTTACAATGCTTCCCTATGCTTTATTATTATTATTTATTTCTTAGCAGACGCCCTTATCCAGGGCGACTTACAATCGCAAGCAAATACAAATACATTCAAGTGTTACAATATAAGTCATACAATAAAAACAAGAAATACAATAATTCTCAAGTGTGACAAACCACAATTCAATAATACAGCAGATAATAGTGAAAGTTACATCAGGATATGATTATGCTTTACCATACCTCTCTGTGCTTTACAATGCTTGCCTATGCTTTACCATACCTCTCTGTGCTTTACAATGCTTCCATATGCTTTACCAGACCTCTCTGTGCTTTACAATGCTTGCCTATGCTTCACCATGCCTATACTGTGCTGTGCTTTATTTTACTGTGGGAAACTTCCACAAGGGCACATTCACACAAAACCAGGTCCTCACAAAAGCAGAGAGATGAGAGAAATCCGGCACACAACACCAACAGCCTAATAAAAAGCCTGACAGTGTTGTCTGGGTGCTGCGGGGGTCTGGGAGCCTCAGTGGTAAAGTTTTACAGCAGCGCAGCTGGCTGTGTGAATGCAGTCTCGGGGAGGCTGGCTGGCTGGCTGGCCTATAAAAAGACTGCCTGGTGGGTTTTTGCAGCTCCTTCCCAGAGCTGGGATCGGGTTAGCAGGCCCTGTTACGAGCCAGGGCCTCTGTTAAATCCTGTTGGGACCCGGCTGAGGAATTTGGGGCCAGGAAATGGGCAGGAAGAAGGGGGGGGGGGGGGGAGTTGAAAGAAGTGCCTGGGGGGGTGTCTACTTGAGGAGGGGAGGTGAGGGCTGCTGCTGTACTGAGCATTACAAATGTGTGGGAGGAAGGCGTTATTTTTTTGTTTTGTTTAAAAGAGAGCTATTTAAATGCATTTCTAGCTTGTGAGAGTTTTAGAAAAGGACTGGTTCATTATCTTCACTGTGCTGTGCTTTTACCAGAGGGGATACCACAGCAGTAAAACTTTGAGAAGGGGGCTGGTTCATTATTTTCCCTGTGCTTTACAATAGTTTTTTTCTCTCATTATTTCTCTCAGGACAATGGTTGTCTTATCACTCAGCAGTCAGTAGCTTAACTGCCTATTGGCCTTATCAATACAGCCAGATCGTTATCATTAATTCTTTAGGAGTTTAATAAGACACTTTTTTTAATAAACACAATTAAATTGCATAATCAATTGATTGATTGCCATGGTTTTCATTTAGCTAGCCTCCATGGTAAAGCATAGGGAAGCATTGTAAAGCACAGAGAGGTCTGGTAAAGCATAGGGAAGCATTGTAAAGCACAGAGAGGTCTGGTAAAGCATAGGGAAGCATTGTAAAGCACAGAGAGGTCTGGTAAAGCACAAGGAAGCATTGTAAAGGTATGGTAAGACTTGTTAGACAAAAAGGGTAAACTAACCCTTGAAGATTTTAAAGTCTGAGCTGAAAATAAAGACCGATTCAATCAACATGATGTTGGGGGTCTCTTCCAACCTCCCCCCCACTCTTCCTTCCTCCCCAAATATTTGCCCTGTGGGTTAGTCAGCTTTACCCCTAAATTAAATAACTGCCTCTAATTGACCTGCCCATTACTGTGAAGGGTTTGTTTACCTGCCTGTCACTCAACAGCACGGAACAGTCCATCTGGTAGAAGTGCAGGGGGATCATCATTGTTCCACCCCATTGAGGGTAATGGACTAGCCCTGCCCCTCAATAACAATTTGTAGATAATTATATCTAATCCAGGGCAGTACTCTCCCTCTGTGTGTCTCTCTCTCTGTCTGTCAGCCAGTCAGTCATCATTATGCCGATCAGAATGCCAGTTATGTAGAGAGCTCAGAGCTGCTGCAGACAGGAGCCTCAAAAACAAACACCTCCCAGACTGCTTGTCAGATTTCTACTGTCAGTCTCCCTGCGGTATTTAAAACACTTCTCACAGACAGTGGCAACAAATTACTTAAAATCGAAATCGCTGTTTGTTAGTCAATTAAAATTGGCTTCAAATGAAAGCGGTTTGAACGATCGCGACAAGTATTGCAGTTCTAGAATATCAATTGATTTTAAACAGGAATTGGAAATGGAAATGGAATTTGGAACTGCTTTTAAAATGGAATTGACACCCACCCTGGAGAGGCTAGAAGCTTTGAGAGTGCAGTTCTGTTTCCAGTGTTGAAAACGCTTGCTGTCAGGAGTCTGGTAACGAGACTGGACTTGTTCTGGCTGCTGTTGCAAAGACAGGCCTGCTCTCTTCTACTGCGCCCGGCTCACAGAGTCACAGAACTGGTTTATTAGGAAACTAACTTGGGAAGACAGTGCCACCCGGTGACGGAATAGTGTAACAGCAGCCGAGGGTCTTGGGGGGGGGGGGGGGGGGGGGGGGGGGTGTAGGAAAATAAATAAATAAAATCAAACACAATTCTAAATGAATGCATCATGCAGAGCTACATTTTGCAAAATGACTTATTTTCAAAAGTAGAATCAAATGTTTGTCTGCTTGACTCGGTTTCTTCTACTTTCACCTCAATAACAGTGATGAAGACACTAGCATTAGAAACGCTTGTCTGCTTGACCCTCTGGGACACTTTGCATTCTAATGAATCTCGGGGTCCCCCCCTGTAACCCCGCCCGCTCCCCTCTTTGTTTCAGCTGTGGAGACCCAAAGCAGCAGCTCAGAGGAGATGATCCCCAGCTCCCCCTCCCCTCCACCCCCTCCGAGGATCTACAAGCCCTGCTTCGTGTGCCAGGACAAGTCCTCGGGGTACCACTACGGAGTGAGCTCCTGTGAGGGGTGCAAGGTGAGCCCCCGTCCCGGGACAGCTGCTGAGACTCGCTCTCTTCTAGTCTCGCCCGACGAAGGCTCTGGCTTATTAAATAGTTTGTTTTAAAGATGCAATCCTAACCCTGTCTCTTTCTCTCTCTCTCGCTCTCAGGGTTTTTTCCGGCGCAGTATTCAGAAGAACATGGTGTACACGTGTCACCGGGACAAGAACTGCCAGATCAACAAGGTGACCCGCAACCGCTGCCAGTACTGCCGGCTGCAGAAGTGCTTCGAAGTGGGCATGTCCAAGGAGGGTGAGTGCAGGGGTAACAAACCCAGGGGTGTCTTAAACTCATAGTCAAACCAGGAATGGATCAAACTGTTCTACATTGGGAGTCTTATTTCCATTGCTGAAGGGTCAATTACCATTACAAGGAGGGTAATACCTGGGGGGGAGGGGGGGACTGAGGACCAATGTCTTGTGGTAAAAGCTGTGGGGCAACTATCAGGGGTTAATTATCAGGGGGGACATTTATTCAATTAATCAGGAGGGGAAAAAAAAAATTAAATAAAAAAAGGGAAGCACATAGAAAGAAACAGGATGCTGATCATGTAAAAAAAAAAATATATATAAAAATGATTCTATGGCTAGGCGACAGCGGAGTGTGCGCGTATTAGCGGTGAGGTTTCCGTCTTGCTGTGACGTTTCAGTGCGTGGGAGGGAGGGAGGGAGGGAGGGAGGAAGGGAGGGTTGTGAAATGAATCCCCATAGAGTTTCGAAACCTTGCCAGTCACCTTCTGCCTCTGCTCTGCCTGGTTCTCAGAATCGAGCCACGTAGCTTCCCTCTTTGACTCTGCACAGTCACAGCCACACTGCAACACCAGCCTGTCCAGGACTGACCACGAGAACCCAGCTCAACACAACCTTGACCAACACAACCTTGACCAACACTGCAGAGCGCTTTAGCAGTATAGGAAAGAGAACTCCACTCTCAACACTGCAGAGCGCTCTAGTAGTATAGGAAAGAGAACTCCACTCTCAACACTGCAGAGCGCTCTAGTAGTATAGGAAAGAGAACTCCACTCTCAACACTGCAGAGCGCTCCAGTAGTATAGGAAAGAGAACTCCACTCTCAACACTGCAGAGCGCTCTAGCAGTATAGGAAAGAGAACTCCACTCTCAACACTGCAGAGCGCTCTAGCAGTATAGGAAAGAGAACTCCCCTCTCAACACTGCAGAGCGCTCTAGCAGTATAGGAAAGAGAACTCCACTCTCAGCACTGCAGAGCGCTCTAGTAGTATAGGAAAGAGAACTCCACTCTCAGCACTGCAGAGCGCTCCAGTAGCATAGGGAAGAGAACACTCACTTTTCATTTCATCATGAGAGTGCTCACTGACAGTTGTACAGGAGATGCAAGTCATGTGACTTAGCTTGCCTGAACTCCCAGTAACACCCACCCAACCAGTTCAACTGGTTGAGAGAGAGAGAGAGAGAGAGAGAGAGAGAGAGAGAGAAAGAAAAACAGATGCTTTCTTGATGAAACAAAAAAAGAAAATTTGGGGTGGAAAAGAAAGAGAGCGTCAGAAACCTGTGCAGAGCCTGCAGCCTCCTCACTGGAAGTGCAGAGTGGAGCCTTTTAATAGCACCACTGCTATACTGTGTGTGTGTGTGTCTGTGTTTCTGTATGTGTGCATATACATGTGTGTGTGTGTGTGTGTGTGTGTGTGTGTGTGTGTGTGTGTGTGTGTGTGCAGGGCAGGAGCAGTGCATTTGGGACGCAGTGTATTGTCCCGCAGCTAAAACTGGATTTCCTGGAGGGAAGGAAGCGAGGGGGGTTACGGTGGGGACGTGCAGAATTCCACGTCAGGGAAGGGGGAGCTAACCCCCGGGGGGGCGGAGGGGGGAGGAAGGGTATACGACAAAGTGGTAAGTTGGCACAGTGTTTTTGCAGTTCCCTCCTGTTTCAGAAGCTGGTTCTCTTTCTCTCTCTAGCCGTGAGGAACGATCGCAATAAGAAGAAGAAGGAAGTGAAGGAGGAGCCCGCCCTGCCTGAGAGCTATGAGATGACCTCCGAGCTGGAGGAGCTGGTGCACAAAGTCAGCAAAGCCCATCAGGAGACCTTCCCCTCGCTGGGGCAGCTGGGCAAGTACACCACTGTGAGTACAGAGAGAGACACACAGACACAACACTACAGCATCAGGAGACCTTCCCTCTCCCTCTCCCTCCCCGGTCTAACGCGTCTCTCTCTCTCCAGAACTCCAGCTCTGATCATCGGGTGCAGCTGGATCTCGGTTTGTGGGACAAGTTCAGCGAGCTCTCCACCAAGTGCATCATCAAGATTGTGGAGTTCGCAAAGAAACTGCCCGGCTTCACCAACCTGACCATCGCCGACCAGATCACTCTGCTCAAAGCAGCCTGCCTGGACATCCTGGTGAGTACGGGACCCCCCACCCCATCCCTCCATCATCCTGCTGCCTGGCGAAGCTCACTGTGGTGTTAGATTGACACCCGGTGGTAAAAAAAAACATGAATTGCAGGCACAAGAATTAAAGCATTTCCACTGAGGTACAGTATACCAGTGGTATACCCTTCCTTGGTAACCCCTCTCTCTCTCTCTCTCTCCCCGCTCTCAGATGCTGCGGATCTGCACACGCTACACCCCCGATCAGGACACCATGACGTTCTCGGACGGTCTGACTCTGAACCGCACGCAGATGCACAACGCCGGCTTTGGCCCGCTGACCGACCTCGTCTTCGCCTTCGCAGGACAGCTGCTGCCGCTCGAGATGGACGACACGGAGACCGGGCTGCTCAGCGCCATCTGCCTGGTCTGCGGAGGTACTGCAGCTCACTGAGACACTGCAATACACACACTGAGACACTGACGCACAGCACCATCTGTCTGATCTACGTAGGTACTGCAGCTCACCGAGACACTGCAACACACACACTGAGACACTGACGCACAGCACCATCTGTCTGATCTACGGAGGTACTGCAGCTCACTGAGACACTGCAATACACACACTGAGACACTGACGCACAGCGCCATCTGTCTGATCTACGGAGGTACTGCAGCTCACTGAGACACTGCAACACACACACGCACAGACAACTGACTGACATGCATTGTAATACTGTAATACACACACTGACACACAGCGCCATCTGTCTGATCTACGGAGGTACTGCAGCTCTACCACACAGACAGCAAACTGACACACACTGACACCTGCAGCTCATTGAGACACTGCAATACTGTAATAAAAACTCACTGATTGAAACTCCCACTCACAGAGACCCCCCCCTTTCCCCCTGTCCCGTCTCTCAGACCGCATGGATCTGGAGGAGCCCCACAAGGTGGACACCCTGCAGGAGCCGCTGCTCGAGGCGCTGAAGCTGTACGCTCGCCGGCGCCGCCCCGACAAACCACACATGTTCCCCCGCATGTTGATGAAGATCACCGACCTGAGAGGCATGAGCACCAAGGGTGAGAGAGAGAGGGAGGGAGAGGCAGAGAGCCTGCCTATATATGTCTGTATGTCTACCTGTCTGTCTACCTATCAATCAGTCTCTCTCTCTCTCTCTCCCTCTCTGCCTCATTCTCTCGCTCTGTCTGCCTCTCTCTCTCTCCCTCTCTGCCTCATTCTCCCGCTCTCTGCCTGCCTCTCTCTCTCTCTCTCTCTCTCTCTCTCTCCCTCTGCCTCATTCTCTCTCTCGCTCTATCTCTGTCTCCCTCTCTCTCCTCCCCCCCCCCGTGTCTCTGCCTGCCTCCCTCTCTATGTAAGCCCACAGTGTGACCCCCTCTTCCTGTCCCAGGCGCGGAGCGAGCCCTCACCCTGAAGATGGAGATCCCCGGCCCCATGCCACCCCTCATCAGAGAGATGCTGGAGAACCCCGAGGCGTTCGAGGAGAAGGAGAGGGAGAAGGAGAGGGAGAGGAAGGAGCGGAGAGAGAAGAGAGAGAGGGAGGAGAAGGAGAAAGCCAGCGGGGAGGGGGAGGCCCAGGCAGGGGGCGGGGGAGAGGGGACGGAGAGAGGGGAGAAAGAGAAAGAGGAGGAGGAGGAGAGAGGGGACAACGCAGACAGAGAGACTCGGAAGCCAGCGAGGGAGAACACAAAGGAGAAAACCGGAGCCACACACGCGGAGTAACGGAAAAGTACAAACTGAACAGAACAGCACGGAGCGGAGAAACACAGGCACTGCCCCCCCAGCCCCCCGGGACTTTTATCAACCCCCCCCCCCCCCCCCCCCCAAACTGTCTATATAAGGGGTGCTGGGACAAGGGGGTCATTTTATCTGCTCTTATTATTATGGGATATTTTCTGGGGGATATTTTTTCTTTACTTTTTATTACTGGTGGACTTTTAAGTGATGAAATTCAAAAACCAGCTGTCCGGAAATAAATAAAAAGCTAGAAATATAGATTTCTTTTTTTTTTTTAATACATATTTTTAGCCACAAAAAAAATTGATAAATAAAGAAAATAAAAAAAAGACTAAGACAAATGCAAAAGCACCACCTATTGTGGACTTTTATTCTTTAAAAAAATATATACATACATTATATCTATTTTTACTTAGAGGTGCAATGCTTCCAAAAAAGCTGCAGGTGGCGCTGGATCTTTTTTTTTTTTAAACTCAAAACATATTCAGTTTGTGTTTTATACATGTTGTTTTTTTTTTTCTTCATAGTATTTCATTTTAAAATGTCTTTGCCTCTGATGCTATTGCTGTTTTTCTTTCCTGCTCACCCTCCTCAGACACACCGATGCAAACACACAATCTCATTACACGAGGGGGCTTGGGGGTCTGGTGCTTAAAGAAAGGGGCTTGTTACCAGGAGGTTCCAGGTTCAATCCCTCCCAGCTCAGCCACTGACTCCCTGTGCGTGACCCTGAGCAAGTCACTGAACCTCCTTGTGCTCCGTCCTTCGGATGAGACGTAAAACAAACAAGGTCCTGGAAGTGACTGCAGCAGTAGTTGTGATGCACAGTTCACCCCCTAGTCTCTGTAAGCATCTGCTAAACGACTCATTAATAATAATTAGCAAAGCTGGTATTAAACACAGGAGTTAGACTGGGTTGTATCTGCAGTTTCCCAGGGCTGTGTTTCAGTCGCATTGCAGTTACAATGTATCAGCCAATTTAAAAAGGACCAAATACGTTATTTTTTTTGAAAAAAGAAAATCGCCACACAAGCTGTATTTTTTTCAATCCTTCGTTTCGGCTGCAATGCAGCTACTCTCTGCAATGTAAATGCTGCTACAGTCGTGGGCAGATTCTTAAAGACTTCATATTTTTTGCACTTCGTTTTTGTTTAAAATCAGCCAGGTCCTTCTAGAGTACCAAAGCAACAACTAGTGAAGAGAAAAAAATAAATACTTCCAGTGCCAAAGAAACTAGTACAAATAAAAATGAAAAACACATTCATTTGAACTGTCCTTTAAACGATGTGCGCTCTGCAGCAGAGCGAGGAGGTATGACCTCCGATTGCTGCAAGTCTGTAATAGTCCACTCTGTTCTTTTCTGTTCTACGGAGGCACGCTGATTTCTAAGAGAAGTAGCAGCTTGTGTCCCTGTAGCGACAACACAGACAAACTGGACTATCAATACAGCCTGCTCTAGAAAAATAAATAGACTCTGTTTGAAACTGTCAGTGTGCCAAATTTAAAATCCTCCTCAGGAGTAATCAATAAAGTAATCAATATCCGCTCCGTGCTGCCAGGGTTTGATTGCACAATCACACTGAAGCAGGGAGATGTGTCTGGGATCAGGATTGGGGTCCCTTCTTAATCTGTTTCCAATTCCTTTTCAAAATCAATCCCCAATTTCAATTCCTGTTCCCTTTTATTCAATCCCAACACGTCGCTGATCAGTTGAACGACCGCAGTGATTATTATTACGTCTCTAAATGATCAATTCCATCGAAGGAATTGGAAAGTGATTTTAAAAAGGAATTGGAAGGAACTGACCCCGACCCTGGCTGTAACAGTGTCATGGTTTTTGGTTTTACGTCTTAATAATAAAAGGGTTGGCTTTCAATTATAACAGAACTATGCTTTACTGTTGATCTACCAGGGATGGAAATAAGACTCCTGTTGCATAGCAGTGTGATCCATTCCTATACACACTGTGGCTAATCAAGCTGGTAGTAAAACCTGGAATGGGTGAAACTGCTGTGCAGTAGGAGTCTTGACTACAAGAACCGAAGTTAAAGATTTGATCAGGCTACACGATCCATCGCTATTGATCACTCAGTAGTGTTACATTTAGCAGTGGCTTATCAAGCTGCAGGCTGATCAAGGAATATTAAAAGAGATTGTAAACAAACTCAATGGCAAACGTTGAGAGACAGAACAAGTCTGTGTGCAATCGAATGTTTCTTTCATGGAGTTGCTTTTAGTGTCCCTCGATCGGCCCGTACTCTGATGTTTACAGAATTTTACAGCACTGTAAAATAATAATAATAATAAAACAAATACACTAATTTTAACCCCCCAAAAAAGTAAATACAGTTTTAAACATCATACAAATGTAAATAAAAAAGCACAATTCGATTCTTTAAAAGCCATAAAAATGTAAATATTTGAAGGACTGTTTTTTTTAAACCAGTCTTTAAAACAGTCCTTAAATTTTGTGAATATGGACCAATGTACAGCACCAATCTAAAAGAGTCCTACTTGAAATAATATTGTCAACTCACTACATTTATTTAAAAAGACAGTTTTTTGTTTTTTTTTAAAGTCTGTTTTCAGGTATAGAATACGGTTTGATTTTCACAAAATGGTTCTGGACTGCGGTTCTAGATTCCTCTGACAGTCTAGAACAGTCTCATCAGTGTTATTGTCTTCTTCAGTTTCTTCTAGTTTCAGTAACACTGATGAAGGTGCTAGCATTAGAAACGCCTGTCTGCTTGACTCGGTTTATTCTGTATTTCAAATACATTTTCAGAAACGAATTGTCATTTTTGTTATCTTTCTGCTTACTGTCAACGCTATCATCATTATTATTAGTATGACTATTATTATTTGTATTAATATTATTATTATTATTATTATTATTATTAGATATCCTTGCTTCTCTAACTTTCTAAAGAGCGGTATGGGGTTTTTTTTGGTGCTTTTTTTCTGTATGGTTTCACAAGTGTGAATGTACCTGATATTTTCTCAGCTGTTTTTCGTGTGTTTGTTTTTTCCTGTGAGAGCAGGGTTCTGTGTCGAGGATCCTGAGGGTCGAAGGAAAAAAAATAATACTGTCGATATTTACAGGGCAGCAAAAAAAAAAAAAAAAAAAAAAGATTAAAATCGAAAATAATAAATAAGGGGTCATTCTTGCAGCTCTTGTTTTTGTTGTTGCTGTTTATGAACTCTCTGATTTTATAAAGAAAATGTTACTTTGAAACAAAATGTACGTTTCCTGGGAGTTTTATTTATTTGTAGTGCGGGAGAAAGAGAGAGAGAGAGAGAGAAAGCGCTGGGCTGCAGTGTGGAAGGCAGGGGGTTTGAGGAGCTCAGTGGTTAGATAAAGAAAGCGCTGGGCTGCAGTGTGGAAGGCAGGGGGTTTGAGGAGCTCAGGGGTTAGATAAAGAAAGCGCTGGGCTGCAGTGTGGAAGGCAGGGGGTTTGAGGAGCTCAGTGGTTAGATAAAGAAAGCGCTGGGCTGCAGTGTAGAAGGCAGGGGGTTTGAGGAGCTCAGGGGTTAGATAAAGAAAGCGCTGGGCTGCAGTGTAGAAGGCAGGGGGTTTGAGGAGCTCAGGGGTTAGATAAAGAAAGCGCTGGGCTGCAGTGTGGAAGGCAGGGGGTTTGAGGAGCTCAGGGGTTAGATAAAGAAAGCGCTGGGCTGCAGTGTGGAAGGCAGGGGGTTTGAGGAGCTCAGTGGTTAGATAAAGAAAGCGCTGGGCTGCAGTGTGGAAGGCAGGGGGTTTGAGGAGCTCAGTGGTTAGATAAAGAAAGCACTGGGCTGCAGTGTGGAAGGCAGGGGGTTTGAGGAGCTCAGTGGTTAGATAAAGAAAGCGCTGGGCTGCAGTGTGGAAGGCAGCGGGTTTGAGCAGCTCAGAGGTTAGATTAGAGAGAAAGAAAAAAAGAAAGAAAGACAGACCATGGACTGAAGTGAAAAGAAAACACAGATTATACTTCCCTCCACCCCAGTCCCTCAGCTCTAACCACTAAGCCACATGGCTTCCCAGTTAGAATATAGAACTTACAAATGAATAATATATATAATATTAATGTCTCCTTTATTTGAATGAAGTGACAGCACAGATCAGATCAACGAGCTACTCAGAAGAAAGGCTGCTGTAGGCATTTATAGGACTGAAGCACTTAGCAAGATTTGACAGCGCCAGGAGTGAACATTTCTCCCAATCATTTCAATATATATTCAGTAATTAATCATAGCGCTATTAATAGCACAATATACACCCTCCAGCACACAGAGAATGAACCAGCCCCCTTCTCATAGGACAGTGAAGAGAATGAACCAGCCCCCTTCTCAAAGCACAGTGAAGATAATGAACCAGCCCCCTTCTCAAAGCACAGTGAAGATAATGAAGCAGCCCCCTTCTCAAAGCACAGTGAAGATAATGAACCAGCCCCCTTCTCAAAGCACAGTGAAGATAATGAAGCAGCCCCCTTCTCAAAGCACAGTGAAGATAATGAAGCAGCCCCCTTCTCAAAGCACAGTGAAGATAATGAAGCAGCCCCCTTCTCAAAGCACAGTGAAGATAATGAACCAGCCCCCTTCTCAAAGCACAGTGAAGATAATGAACCAGCCCCCTTCTCAAAGCACAGTGAAGATAATGAACCAGCCCCCTTCTCAAAGCACAGTGAAGATAATGAACCAGCCCCCTTCTCAAAGCACAGTGAAGATAATGAAGCAGCCCCCTTCTCAAAGCACAGTGAAGATAATGAACCAGCCCCCTTCTCAAAGCACAGTGAAGATAATGAAGCAGCCCCCTTCTCAAAGCACAGTGAAGATAATGAACCAGCCCCCTTCTCAAAGCACAGTGAAGATAATGAACCAGCCCCCTTCTCAAAGCACAATGAAGATAATGAACCAGCCCCCTTCTCAATGTTTAATGCTGTGGTATCCCCTGGTTAAAGCAATTCAAAGTATCGTGTGACACATTCTAAACGACCGTGTGAATGCCCCGTTTCGCGTTTGGTAGAAAGCTTAAATAAATATATGTTTACCAAAAACTGCGCGGTTACATCTGCAACTCCGCCAGTATGACCAGTAAAGCTTTCCAGTAAATATAAAATACCTCTGTTTCACGCACCTTCCAGTCTGAGTCGCTCAAAAAAAAAATAAAAAAAAACAATCTCTGAAGCATTCCGGGTCAGATCTGAAGCGCTGTGGTTGTGCAGCGCGTTTGTCGCAATGGCTCGAAATGTCCAGCAGGGGTCGCCCGCCCATCGCCTTGGCGGCGGGGGAATCCTCTCCGCTTTCTTCTTATTCTGTACACTGTCTGGATTGCCAGACTCCACTTAACCTTTCTCCAGCACCCCCACCCTGTGCACTCACTCTCCCCGCGCCGCTGTCTGCCTGCACTGCCACTCGAGATCGTTTGCTGCCATTCGTTTTTCATCAGGGAAGTCTAGTGGGTGTATTTCCAGACTCCCCTCACATGAGATTATGTCATAAACGTGATCAAATGACCTTTTCAGGATCCTTCGCTTTATGAAGCCGAATCAACATGTTGACCGCCCCCGCTGAACTTCACTGCACCCATGCAGCATCCCATTACACACTGCCGCATATATATATCCCTGCGATCAATCAATCAATCAAACAAACACCGGGTGCTGGAGACTTGATGGGAACTACGCGACTACGTGCGTTTGCAAGACATAGGCTTAGATAAAAGGTAATTACCATTATAAAAAATAAATAAATTCAAAAATAGTCCTTTTTTTTTTGGCAGATCTTTAGTTTGTTTTGTCGTCCCCCCCCCCCCCTCCGGATTTGTTCAAACAACGTTGGGTTCAATACAGAGTTGTCGTTGTGAGTATAGCCCCATACCTTTTAAAGCCTTATTGCAAATGATATATATCATATATATATTTTAGCTCAAAGATATACTTTAAGGGACAAATGCAATACATCGTACCCCTTTGATATGGGCGTTTTCTGAGCTAAAATCATTTGCGCATGCTCAGTATTACGTCGTACTACGTTTTTGACGGGTACTGCAAAATAACACCACACCGGTAACGGTAGGAAACAACAGATTTTAGTCTAGAAATGCCAGTTACCGATCTGCCTGCGTCTGACTTTATTAAACATCCTGTAATTAAAACTCCCTCATTAAAACCGGTAACGACGGGAACCAGCAGAGAGGCTGCAGACTGAGCAACAGCGGTGCTGCCAAGTCTCACGAGAAAAAAATCTAATGACGTGCCTTTACATAGACACCTGTCAATCATGCAAACCCGCGACTCTCAAAGAATTAACGCGACTTTTAAAACAAGCCCAATTTCGCTTATTATAAGCGGACTTGAGCTCGAGGGTCTATCTAAACGGTTGCGAAGAGGCCGTAAACAGGGTTCGAAATGAATCCGCGTCGAAGCACAGTCATTTGACAAGGAAATGAAGATCCGCCAGATAAAATAATCCCTGAACGAATTGGTTTAATATATATATATTTTTAAAATACCGCTTTTATTGCCATTTCTTATAAATATATAAGTATGGTATAAACAGAATACGGAATGGGCATGTGTGGTATAAGGTTTGTATTGTACGGATATCCTCCTGCGGTGAAAACCCCAATAGCGAGAAATATTACTGTCACCCTAAATTACTACAGTCTGGTAACAACAGGCAATTCACTTACACTTGTGATGGAAATATTATACAAATAATAATTAAAAAAAACGCAATATTAATCAAACAGAATCATTATATTAGTCCGAAATACCCCGTATTAATAATATTAATAAAATAAATAAATAATAGTAAAGGGTGATACACCTGTAGAGGCATACCTGGCTGGTCGGCGGACTGAAGGACAGCTGGTGGTGAGCGGATCTGTGAAGGCGCAGAAGCGGGATGACAGTGAGTCGAGTTCAGGAGCGGCGCTTCTCTCTCTCGCTGCTGCCTCGCACAGATTCGGTTAACTTTCAAATAAAGCCCGCGAATCCTTCAAGCCGAGCGCCTTGCCGAACGTTCTACTGCCCTCGAGCTCAACTGCGGGGCGAAGCTGCAGGTTATTATTTTTCCCGCCAACTGGCAAACCTGTCTTAAATGTAAAATAACTACAACGCAAGACAAATGTGAATGAGAGGGTCGCAGCACAGCCGGTTCCACAGTTTTTATAAGGTCCTTTCGAGCACGGCAGTCTCAGTAAACATCGCTTTTGTTATTTAGTTAGTTGGCGTTTAGGTCAGGCTGCGTCAGGGAGACGGAGGCGAGAGAGGCGATTGTAGTGACGTTATTTACCACCACGTGCACCACTGCTAAATGTGATTGGTTGTTGCAATCAGCTGACCGCTCCCGTGTGTAAAGAGGCGGGGAATTTAAAAAGATATCGACTCTATATATATATATATATAGACTATGTGCCCCTTGTTTCTGACGACGCCTCAGCCAAGGTCTTGTCTAGACATTGAAAACGGGTATTATTCACCTGTAACTGCATTGTCTGTGGCTTCGAAAGCACGAACGGCTCATTTCTAACCGGCTCTGCGAGTGTGTTTTGTTTTGTTTGTTTGGGGTCGCTGTAGTAACTTGCAATGCATTTGATGGTGGATGGCTGAGCACACACACAAACACGCACACACACACAGAGACACACACCGACACAGACACACGCACACACACAAACACACGCACCCCCCCTACACATGCACACACAACACTCACACACAGACACTCACACAGTCACATGCATGCACACAGACACACACACACACGCACACGCACGCACACACACACACACACACACGCACGCACACACACACACACACATCACCCTCAGCGTGATTACTTAAAATACCCCCGCTGTGATTAATGGCGCTCCTTTTATTTATTTTTTTATTAATCGGCAGAAAGAGGAAAGCGATAAAACCAGATGGAATTCTATTAATTAAACGATTGCTATAATTAACTCTCATTAAATGCAGATCAATAAAGCAGCGCAGAGATTTAAGCAGGCTCCATACATTATGGGCTGTTTAACAAGGAACCACCAAATTACCTCATATATTAAACATGGCGAGACGTATCGCCATGGAAACCAAGACTGCATTATATTTACTGCAGCTTGTAAAGAGGTCCACTATGAAAGGCGCTATATAAAATAAAGATAGATTGATCGATTGATATCCTTCCACAGTGAGCCGCTGTGACCTTGAGTGGATGAAAATTAGCTTGTAATCTGACACAGCACCCCTTTAATGCTAGTGCCTTCATCAGTGTTATTGAAACTAGAAGAAACCGAGTCAAGCAGACAGGCGTTTCTAATGCTAGTGCCTTCATCAGTGTTACTGAAACTAGAAGAAACCGAGTCAAGCAGACAGGCGTTTCTAATGCTAGTGCCTTCATCAGTGTTACTGAAACTAGAAGAAACCGAGTTAAGCAGACAGGCGTTTCTAATGCTAGTGCCTTCATCAGTGTTACTGAAACTAGAAGAAACCGAGTTAAGCAGACAGGCGTTTCTAATGCTAGCGCCTTCATCAGTGTTATTGAAACTAGAAGAAACCGAGTCAAGCAGACAGGCGTTTCTAATGCTAGTGCCTTCATCAGTGTTATTGAAACTAGAAGAAACCGAGTCAAGCAGACAGGCGTTTCTAATGCTAGCGCCTTCATCAGTGTTATTATAGCTCACCTAACCGTGTTGACGAACAAAGGAGAAAGGAGAGCAGCGAATGAAAGAGGGAGGGAGGGAGGGGGAGAGAATGAAGGATGGAGGGAGAGAGGGGAGGGAAGAGAGAAGGAGGGAATTTAGTAATACCAAAAGAAACTGTCAGATAAAATCACCGTGCGCGCACATCGCCCATAAACGCCGAAGACTCCGGCTATCCATTATTTAATGATATCTTTATGACTTCCATAAAGCTCTCTGATTAACACGGCTAACTTATTCAGATTAGCATGAGAGACTTGGAGGAAGAGAAATCGTAAAAAGGTATGTGCGCCCCGCTTTCTTTCTTCAGCCTGCAACAGCACAGCGCGACCAAAAAGAAATATTCTTTAGCAAACGCAATGCTGAAGGGAGGCTGAACAGTTTTGTAACGCGGTTCCATATTAATAAAAGGATCGCGTTGTGTGTGTGTGTGTGTGCGTGTAAGTGTAGTGTGTGTGTGTGTGTGTGTGTGTGAGTGTAAGTGTAGTGTGTGTGTGTGAGTGTAAGTGTAGTGTGTGTGTGTGTGTATTCCTCGTGCTGCGTTGTGACGGTGTTGGTTCTGTCCGGTTCTGGGTTCTGCTGCTCCTCCAGTACCGAGTTCTTGTGTTTTTTTTTAATCTGACTGGACCTGGCTTTCAGCTGCTCGGCGCTTGTCTGGAGAGCCCGAATCACGTGACAGTGTACACACATGTGTACTGTACAGACAGACACTCTGAAACACTAACCCCCTCACACACAGACACTCTGAAACACTAACCCCCTCACACACAGACACTCTGAAACACTAACCCCCTCACACACAGACACTCTGAAACACTAACCCCCTCACACACAGACACTCTGAAACACTAACCCCCTCACACACAGACACTCTGAAACACAAACCCCCTCACACACAGACACTCTGAAACACTAACCCCCTCACACACAGACACTCTGAAACACTAACCCCCTCACACACAGACACTCTGAAACACTAACCCCCTCACACACAGACACTCTGAAACACTAACCCCCTCACACACAGACACTCTGAAACACAAACCCCCTCACACACAGACACTCTGAAACACTAACCCCCTCACACACAGACACTCTGAAACACTAACCCCCTCACACACAGACACTCTGAAACACTAACCCCCTCACACACAGACACTCTGAAACACTAACCCCCTCACACACAGACACTCTGAAACACTAACCCCCTCACACACAGACACTCTGAAACACTAACCCCCTCACACACAGACACTCTGAAACACAAACCCCCTCACACACAGACACTCTGAAACACTAACCCCCTCACACACAGACACTCTGAAACACTAACCCCCTCACACACAGACACTCTGAAACACTAACCCCCTCACACACAGACACTCTGAAACACTAACCCCCTCACACACAGACACTCTGAAACACTAACCCCCTCACACACAGACACTCTGAAACACTAACCCCCTCACACACAGACACTCTGAAACACTAACCCCCTTACACACACACAGACAGACACACTGAAACACTAACCCCCTCACACACAGATAGACATGTAGGGGAGAGAGAGAGAGACGGAGAGAGAGGAAAAGAGTGAAGAGGGGGACAGAAAAGGAAGCAGAGACAGCACACAAGGGAGAGATGGAAAGAGTGAGGGAGAGAAACAGCTAGTTTGTACTTTGAACTTGAGGGAGGTCAAACGGAAGGTTGCTGGAAAGTGAAAACTCACGACGAAGTGAGACAGTAAATTCAGCACCTCGGGTCTGTCTGCAATATTAAACAGAGCAGAGAGGGGAGGGAGAGGAGAGGAGAGAGAGAGAGGAGGGAGTGCTCTGTAGCCCCGGGGTCTTTCTGTTTTACGTCTCTAATTAAAAGAGAGGAGAGCGCAGAGACACACTGGGAGCTGTCAATCCCACAGCAATCCCCCTCGAAGTGCTTCATAAAACATTAAGGGCAGCCGGGATGGATTGTGTGATTACCTGCCTCTCCTATTCACGCAGCGCTGCTCTGAATGGCAGCAAAGTATTGAACTGGCTCACAATGGAGAGAGAGAGAGAGAGAGGGGAGGGGGGGGGAGAGAGAGAGAGAGGGGAAGGAGGGAGAAAGAGAGGGGGAGAAGGGGGAGCGATGGAGAGGGAGAGAGCGAGAAGGGGAGCGAGGAAGGAGAGGGAGAAAGAGAGGGGGGGGAGGGGGAAGGAGAGAGAGAGAGGGGGAGCGAGAGAGAGAGAGCCTCCTGCCACAGGGTCAGAGACACACAGCAGGCTCACTCGACTCACAGATAGCATTCGGTTTATTTCCCGTCTGTTTTTCGTGTTCTCTTAACGCAGTGGATCTTTAGCAATACTTGTTGAACTTGTAACGTCTATCAAGTATCTGAACTTGAACTTCTGAGAGTGCGAGAGAGACTGGGGAGGGAGGGAGGGAGACAGGGTATTTAATAATCCTCAGTGTGAATTCACAGCTCTGTATTTTCCACTTTGGGCAGAACAGAGTCACACAAACACTAGTGACACTCCAGAAGGGTTTTATATATATTTGTAAAGATTTTATTGAACTAAATAAACCAAAAACAGACAATATGAGAATCGAAGCCAGCCCGACCAGGAGAGGCAGTTCTGGAACGTTACTTTTTTTTTTAGTTCTCAAAACCGACTTTCCACGAGGGGGCGACTTTGAGTAAAAAAAAAAAAAAAAAAAAAAAAATAGAAAATAAACATTTTTTTTTCTTGAAATTGTAAAAGTAAACAAAACAAAAAGACAAGAATAGTAACAACAATACTACAACTACTAATATTTAACATAACTGTAATAAGATCATTTTCTGTTGACAAGTCTGAAATGAAAGACGTCCGTGTAATTAAGTTTATATAAAAAGTACTCTGAGAAGCTCCAACTCGAGATAATACATCAACAAAACGACCTTAAAAAGATACAAACATTTCAGTGAACGCAGACTGCGAAGCGACTGCTCGCCTTGTCAGTTATTGCAGGAAGAAGAATACTCTTGTAAACTAGAGGAGACAGTCCAGCCCCATCAATCACTTCCAAAAACAAACAAGAAACACACACGCACGCACGCACGCACACGCGCACGCACGCACCTTCTACTGTAAAACCAAACTCTTAAAGCAACGCAGGGAGCGAGGCAAGTAGCAGTCAGGGTTCCAATTCCAATTCCTTTTGAAAATCAATTCCAAATTCCAATTCCATTCCCTTTTAATCCATTCCAAACACGCCGCTGATCAGAACGGCTTGAAATGAAAGCGGCTGAACGACGCAGAGATTATTATGACGTCTCTAAATGATGAATTCCATCGAAGGAACTGGAAAGTGATTTTAAAAAGGGAATCGTGAGGAACCGATTAATAATAATAATAATAATAATAATAATAATAATAATAATAATAATAATGTTGTTTGAATCCACTTTAGTTTGCCAGAAGTTGGTTGTTACAGTTTTTGTAAGTTTAAGTTGCAGTCTTTAACAGTGGAGACACAAACATCAAGTCTGAATCACTACATTACAGAATTCTGCATCTATATTTATATTGCTTCATTTCAAAAATGCCAGCTAACAAACCCCCTCTTAGTTCTCTCCATTTATTAAAACCACCCACAGTAAAAACGTCATGTATAGGTTCAAATATAATAATAATAATAATAATAATAATAATAATAATAATAATAATAGGTTAAAAATGTATCATAGTAGAATGATGAGTTGTATTCAACTCATAACAAAAACATTTCCCCTATTCATAACCAAGACAAACCAACCAAAATACTTTTTTGGTTTCTATAGTAACCGTAACATCCCAGAATACATTTTCAAAGTTCCCTTCCTGGTGCAGCAATATCCGTCAGTCTGGCTTTAAATAGCAAGAGACAGATGAAGAGACAGCTCTGCACACTGCGACACACAAACTCACTGTCTTCCACACCAGGGGTACGGGGGGGCGGGGGGGCGATCAGGGCTGGTAGGGCTCGGGAGGGGTACAGGGGGTCAGGTCACTGGAAGGTGAAGGGCTCGTGGGGTAAGCTGTAGTAGAAGTGGCTGTCCACGTGCTGCTGCAGCGCCTCCTTGTGGAACTCGAGGGGAAACCTCTCACTGCAGATCGGACACTCCTTCCACTGCGCTGAACTGGACTGCCTGGGACAGGAGAGGAGAGAGAGATCAGGGAGGGGACCTGCAGGGTGAAATAGGGTGCAGGGTGCAGTGTGTTTCCCTGGCAGGGTGCAGGGTGCAGTGTGTTTACCTGGCAGGGTGCAGGGTGCAGTGTGTTTACCTGGCAGGGTGCAGGGTGCAGTGTGTTTACCTGGCAGGGTGCAGGGTGTTTACCTGGCAGGGCAGGGTGCAGTGTGTTTACCTGGCAGGGTGCAGGGTGCAGTGTGTTTACCTGGCAGGGGGCAGGGTGCAGTGTGTTTACCTGGCAGGGGGCAGGGTGCAGTGTGTTTACCTGGCAGGGCAGGGTGCAGTGTGTTTACCTGGCAGGGCAGGGTGCAGGGTACAGTGTGTTTACCTGGCAGGGCAGGGTGCAGTGTGTTTACCTGGCAGTGGGCAGGGTGCAGTGTGTTTACCTGGCAGGGTGCAGGGTGCAGTGTGTTTACCTGGCAGGGCAGGGTGCAGGGTGCAGTGTGTTTACCTGGCAGGGTGCAGGGTGCAGTGTGTTTACCTGGCAGGGTGCAGGGTGCAGTGTGTTTACCTGGCAGGGTGCAGGGTGCAGTGTGTTTACCTGGCAGGGCAGGGTGCAGTGTGTTGCAGTGCGTGTTCCAGCTCTGGCAGCAGCGGGGAGGTCTCGTCTCCGGAGCTCGTCACACTCAGTGCTGACGGCTCCTCCTGCTCATCTTCATCATCCTCCTGAACAGAGACACAGGATCAGCCTCCGGAAACAACGGAAAAGCAATTCACAAAGCACGGCACTGCCTGCCTGTCTGCCTCACCGAGTCGGAGCTGTCTGTCTGTCTGTCTGTCTGCCTGCCTGTCTGCCTCACCGAGTCGGAGCTGTCTGTCTGTCTGTCTGTCTGCCTGCCTGTCTGCCTCACCGAGTCGGAGCTGTCTGTCTGTCTGCCTGCCTGTCTGCCTCACTGAGTCGGAGCTGTCTGTCTGTCTGTCTGTCTGCCTGCTTGCCTGCCTGCCTGCCTCACCGAGTCGGAGCTGTCTGTCTCCGTCCCGCCCACAGGGAGGTGTGAGGCGATGGGGGCGGGCTGGCTGATGACTACGCCCCCCCTGGCCGGTTGCCGCGGCGAGGGGGGCGGGGTCTGGAAGCCGGGGGTCTCCGTGGCGACGGCGGTGTTGTCACACAGGCTGTACGCGCTGCGCTCGCGGGGGGGGCGCATGTCTTCGGGGGACTCGTCCTCCGAGTTCGAGAGGGGGGAGTCGGGGCGGCCTAGGAGAGGGGGGGAGGAAAAAACAAGAGGTAAAGAGATTGGAGACATTGCAGCGAGAGGAGGAGAGAAACACTGAGAGAACTGACACAGCCTGAGGGAAAAAAACAGCAAAAAGAAACTCAAACCGCACTTTCTGTTCTGATCTAGTGTGAGAAATAAGCAAATTAGATTGTGTGTCACTTACACAGGGGTTAATACCATGAGTGAGGGAGTGAGTGTGTGAGTGAGTGAGGGAGTGAGTGAGGGAGTGTGGTGGGGGTGGGGGTTAGTTCTGGTGTTACTCACTGGGAGTCTCAGAGACAGCATCTTTCCACTTGGAGTCGGCCACGCTGTCCAGTCTCTGCTCCAGCTTCTGCATGTACTGCAGCAGCTCCTGAGAGAGACAGAGAGAGAGTGAGACAGAGAGAGAGAGGAGAGACAGAGACAGAGAGACAGTCACAGAGAGAGAGAGAGACAGACACAGAGAGCGAGACACAGAGAGAGAGACACAGAGAGAGAGAGACACAGAGAGAGAGAGACAGAGAGGGGCATCAATAAACACAGGGAACCTGACCCCTACCCTCCCCCGCATTCCCTCCAGCAGCCCGTCTCCCCTCCTCCTCCTCCTCCTCCTCCTCCTCTCACCTGTTTCTCAGCCAGCAGCTGCTCCTTCTCTTTCTGCGAGATGCGCAGAGTGGACTTCAGCTCCTTCAGCTCTCTGACCGTCTCTCCCAGCTGAACCTGCAGGGGGCAGTGTGACTCAGCACAGGCAGAGCGACAGCCCAGGGAAATGCAGTACAGTCCCCATGTCCCTTGTGTTCAGCTCTGGCTTTGCATCCCCCCCCTAGAATGAACTCATTTCGTCGAATGAAAACTGCTGAACATATTGAATCCCCTATCTGCCTTTGTAGTGTTCCATAAACTCCTAGCAAAACCAGGAATGGATCAAACTGCTCTGCACCGGGAGTCTTATTCCCATCCCTGATCTATATATAGTGTTGATATTTACCCGGTTGCAGTCTCTCTCCCTCCCCAGCTCCACCTCCAGCTTCTCCCTCTGCATCCTCTCCTCCTGCAGCCCCTCCTCCAGAGTAAGGACCTCCCCCTCCAGACGCACCAGCTTCTCCTTCTGCATCTGGGGGGCGGGACACACATGAAAACAGGGCTGAACTAACACACGGAGTGCATGCGTGTGTGCGTGCGTGTGCGTATCTCTGTGTGTAATCTTCCTCTCCCTCACCTCTGGGAAAAAAAAACACACTGCCTGTAAGATCCTGTAAAACTGGAGGCGAGAGAGCGGGAGGGAGGGGAGGGTGTGTGTGTGTGTGTGTGTGTGAGAGAATTACAGGATGGGAAATAAGACTCCCGTTGTATAGCAGTTTGATCCATTCCTGGTTTTAAAAAGACACACACCTGACTCGTACACTGTGGGTAGTCAAGTTGGTATTAAAACCTGGACTGGGTGAAGCTGCTCTGCACTGGGAGTCTGGCTCCCGTCCCTGTGTGTGTTTCTGGTACCTCGGAGCTCTGCAGGAGGGCGATTCTCTCCTTCAGCCACTGCGCTCGGTCCTCCTTCCAGGCCAGGGTGCCCTGGGCCAGCTGGATGTTCAGCTCCGCCCCCTCGAGGCGGGCCTTGTGCAGCTCGGACATGGTGCGGTCCCGCATCGCCGCGGCGCTCCCCAGCTCCGCCCCCAGCAGCTCAGCCTTCTGCTGACTGGCAGAGAGCTGGTCCTGAGAGCAACGCAGCTGTTCACGCAACAGCACAGTGTACTCCTGCAGAAAGAGAGAGGAGAGAGGGGAGAGGAGGGGGGAGGAGAGAGGAGGGGGAGAGGAGAGGAGAAGAGAGGAGAGGGAGAGAGGAGAGAGGAGAAGAGGAGAGAGGAGGGAGAGGGGGAGAGGAGGAGAGGAGGAGACAGACACACGGAAATGTTATTAGTGTTATTCTTCCTCGCTCCTCCTCTCCCTCTCCCTCCTCTGCTCCGTCTCTCTCACCTTGTTCTCGAGGGCGGTGCTCAGCTTGCTTTGCAGCTTGCTGATCTCGTCTCTCAGCTGCAGTGCCTGCGTGTCTCTCTCTGCCAAGGAGCTCCGCAGAGTCTGGAAATCAGCAGCCAGACGGCGCAGCTCCAGCTCAGAGGAGCGAAGCTTCAACTACACAGAGAGACAGAGACAGAGAGACAGGCAGAGAGACAGAGACACGCAGAGAGACAGGCAGAGAGACAGAGACACGCAGAGAGAGAGGCAGAGAGAGAGGCAGAGAGACAGAGACACGCAGAGAGACAGAGACACGCAGAGAGAGAGGCAGAGAGAGAGAGACACGCAGAGAGAGAGGCAGAGAGACAGGCAGAGAGAGAGACACGCAGAGAGAGAGGCAGAGAGAGAGACACGCAGAGAGAGGCAGAGAGAGAGGCAGAGAGAGAGACACGCAGAGAGAGAGGCAGAGAGGGAGACACGCAGAGAGAGGCAGAGAGAGGCAGAGAGAGAGGCAGAGAGAGAGACACGCAGAGAGAGGCAGAGAGAGAGAGAGAGACAGAGAGACAGGCAGAGAGACAGAGACACGCAGAGAGAGGCAGAGAGAGAGAGGCAGAGAGACACGCACACACACACAGACAGAAACAGAAACAGAGACACAGGCAGGCAGGCAGACAGACAGACACAGAGGGTCAGTTTCATGTCATCTCTCCGTACCCTTATGAAAGGGTTAGCAAAGTGTTTCCATCCCAGTGAAGCAGCCGCTGGGTTACCTGCAGTCTCTCCTTCTCCTCCTCCTCCTCTTGGAGCTGCTTGCTGAGCTGCTCGTGTTGAAAGGAGAGCTTCTTCACTCGGTCCTTCATCCTGCACACACACAACACACAGAACAGAGACACTGAATCCACACAGCCACTGAATCCACAGAGCCACTGAATCCACAGCCACTGAATCCACAGACACACTGAATCCACAGACACACTGAATCCACACAGCCACTGAATCCACAGAGCCACTGAATCCACAGACACACTGAATCCACAGACACTGAAACCCTTTTTCAATTCCAATTCCCACTCCCTTTTGATCAATTGCAAAGCCAATTCCAAGCACACACTCTCACACACTCACACACACACGCACGCACACACACACACACACACACACGCACGCACACGCACACACACACACACTCTCACCTGTCCAGCTCAGTCTCTCTCTCCAGCACCTTCCTGTTGATGATTTTCATGTCCTCCTCCAGCTCGATGATTCGCTCCTGGTTCTCGGCTCGCTGGCAAATCAGAGCGTCCCGTTCCGAGGTCACCTCCTCCTTCTCACGCATCACTTCCTGTGGGGGGAAAAAATAAATATATACACACACACACATATATATATATATATATATAACTCCCCACTCCTAATCCCCTCTGCTCTCCTCTCACCTCATACTGCTGCTGTAGTCGCCTCTTCTCCTCCTCAGCTCTCTCCACTCCTCTTTCCCACTCTCTCATTCGCTCCGTCAGCGCATCCTTCTGTCTCTCAGACTCCTCCCTCTCTGCCAGGAGCCCCGCCCTCTCCTGTAGACACGCCTCCAGGTGGCTCTGCGAGTGACAGGTGCAGGTGGATCACGTGTCACGTGCCCCTCCCCCTCCCTCTCCCCTCCTCCTCTATCCTATCCTCCTCCCCCTCTGCTCTCACCTGCAGCATCTCCGCTCTGGGGATGATGACCAGCATGTCGTCCCCGTTCTCCCACTCCCCCCCCTCCACCGCGACGAGCTCCTCGAGGGGGGTGGGCGTGCGGAAGGTGAAGGGGGGGCTGCGCGCGCTCACCTCCCCCCCGCCGCTCACATAGCAGAACTGAAAGGGGTCCGCGCTGGCCTTGGGAAGGTAGGAAGCTGAGAGAGAGAGAGAGAGAGAGAGAGAGAGAGAGAGAGAGAGAGAGAGAGAGAGAGAGAGAGAGAGAGAGAGAGAGAGAGAGAGAGACTCCATTAAGACTCTCATTGCGTAGGTACAGTATGGTACACTGATACAGAACAGTGTGTTTCCCGTACCTTGGAACTGCACAGAGCAGTTGGCTGCCTGACCCTCCTCATAGTTGTCCGGCGCGAGTGACCAGACAAAGGTGTGATAATCTCGAACTGACGACCAGCCCACCTGGGAGAGGCGATCAATCACAAACTAGCATTAGAAAAACACCTGTCTGCTTGACTCGGTTTCTTCTAGTTTCAATAACACTGATGAAGGCACTAGCATTAGAAACGCCTGTCTGCTTGACTCGGTTTCTTCTAGTTTCAATAACACTGATGAAGGCACTAGCATTAGAAACACCTGTCTGCTTGACTCGGTTTCTTCTAGTTTCAATAACACTGATGAAGGCACTAGCATTAGAAACGCCTGTCTGCTTGACAGGAGAGAAGCGGTTCACGAGATATAGCCTCTGTGCCTCACCTTGAAGATCCCGATCCAGTCCCTGGCTGCCCAGCGGTGCCGCGCGGTCAGTGTGTAGTGACACTCTACCCGTGTGTCCGGGATGTAGCTCCGCGCCACGTTGTGGAACACGACCCCTGAGAGGGGCGGGGCCTGAGCCCACACGCTGACCTGCGACCCCTCCATGTCAATCAAACAGGCTGTGTCGAAAAAAAAGAAACAGAAGACAAATGGAGTGCGATACTCATGACACACAGAAACGAATGCCAGTTTCCCACTTAGACAAAGAGACTCCCTGGCAGGATTATCACATCTCCACATTTTAAATTTCGTCCAAGGAATTGATTTTAAAAAAGGAACTGGAGAAGGAAGTGGAATTGATAAAAACAGGCATTGATTCCCAGTCTGATTCCAGCCCAACCCAAATCTATTTCCCCCCACAGTGAGCTCCATACCCTGCAGCTGAATTCCACCCAAGCATGCCAAATAAATATCCTTCATATCTCATCTGTACTGAAGCATGTGACTTTAAACAGAGACAATTGAGGTGGTTGCTGTCTTGAAACTCACACTAGCCCTGCTGCTGCTGCTGCACCCAGTCCTGGGGTTCAGAGCTCCCCTCAATGAAGTCCATTATCATTATTATTAATATTGAAATGATCAGGAGCCAGGAGTTTGAGCAGGGTTACAAACTCACACTAGCCCTGCTGCTGCTGCTGCTGCTGCTGCTGCACCCAGTCCTGGGGTTCAGAGCTCCCCTCAATGAAATCTATTATTATTATTATTAATATTGAAATGATCAGGAGCCAGGAGTTTGAGCAGGGTTACAAACTCACACTAGCCCTGCTGCTGCTGCTGCTGCTGCACCCAGTCCTGGGGTTCAGAGCTCCCCTCAATGAAGTCTGTTATTATTATTATTATTATTATTAATATTGAAATGATCAGGAGCCAGGAGTTTGAGCAGGGTTACAAACTCACACTAGCCCTGCTGCTGCTGCTGCTGCTGCTGCTGCAGCCAGTCCTGGGGTTCAGAGCTCCCCTCAATGAAATCTATTATTATTATTATTAATATTGAAATGATCAGGAGCCAGGAGTTTGAGCAGGGTTACAAACTCACATTAGCCCTGCTGCTGCTGCTGCACCCAGTCCTGGGGTTCAGAGCTCCCCTCAATGAAGTCTAGTATTATTAATATTGAAATGATCAGGAGCCAGGAGTTTGAGCAGGGTTACAAACTCACACTAGCCCTGCTGCTGCTGCTGCACCCAGTCCTGGGGTTCAGAGCTCCCCTCAATGAAGTCTAGTATTATTATTAATATTGAAATGATCAGGAGCCAGGAGTTTGAGCAGGGTTACAAACTCACACTAGCCCTGCTGCTACTGCTGCTGCTGCACCCAGTCCTGGGGTTCAGAGCTCCCCTCAATGAAGTCTAGTATTATTAATATTGAAATGATCAGGAGCCAGGAGTTTGAGCAGGGTTAGAAACTCACACTAGCCCTGCTGCTGCTGCTACTGCTGCACCCAGTCCTGGGGTTCAGAGCTCCCCTCAATGAAGTCTAGTATTATTATTATTAATATTGAAATGATCAGGAGCCAGGAGTTTGAGCAGGGTTACAAACTCACACTAGCCCTGCTGCTGCTGCTGCTGCTGCACCCAGTCCTGGGGTTCAGAGCTCCCCTCAATGAAATCTATTATTATTATTAATATTGAAATGATCAGGAGCCAGGAGTTTGAGCAGGGTTAGAAACTCACACTAGCCCTGCTGCTGCTGCTGCTGCTGCTGCTGCTGCTGCACCCAGTCCTGGGGTTCAGAGCTCCCCTCAATTAAATCTATTATTATTATTATTATTAATATTGAGATGATCAGGAGCCAGGAGTTTGAGCAGGGTTACAAACTCACACTAGCCCTGCTGCTGCTGCTGCTGCTGCTGCTGCACCCAGTCCTGGGGTTCAGAGCTCCCCTTGTTCAGGTGTATTATTGAAATGACTGGCTCCTGATCATATCAATAATATACTCTATTGAGGGTCCTATGTTATAATTGCAATTAAATTACGAGTCGCACAATTACTACAGTCGAGCTCTTCTTAAATTAAAACATGCTGGCATCAACACGAGAGAGACAGCGGCAGTGAAGCGCGTCTTTATTTAGGCTGTTTTCCAAGGACTTCTGAAACATGAAGCGACTTGCGAAACTTCGAACTCACGGGGGAGGCAAAATGTGACATTGCCTGCGCATGAACAACAGAGTAAAAAAACCAACGATATAAACATATTATTAAGTGGGAATTGTGGGCGACCTGGGCAGCGTATTGTTGATTCAGTACCAGTGTTTTAAAAAGGGACTGTACTAAATATTTTGACTGGAAAGGTGTTTTTTTTAAAAAAAAAATATCATTAAACCTAAATTGCTGGACTTTAGCTCCGTTCGTTAGCTACAGTCAGGGTCTGAATTGCAGAAGCTATCGTTCTGTAGTGGGGAAGCTTGTACAGATAGAATATTATATATGTGCGTGTGAGTATAATTAATATACGTGCCGTCCAAAAAACGACTAGCAAATTACAGAGGGGAAACACACAGCGCTTTCTGAGGGAAAGGTGGAGTTTTTTTTAAATACAACGTCGAGAAAGAAAATAATGGGTTTATGTGGGAAAAAAAGATGTGTTTTTCTACACAAACAACAGAAGCCTGGAATCCTGCTTGGCGGTGCTGGTTTCGTGTAGCGAGGTCTGTTTGAGTCGCCGCGATGTTCTGAATTGTATGTTGTGTTATTATTAGTAACACAACAACTCAACAATAAACTCCGGCCGGCGAGACCAGTGCGCGCTCCTTCACAGGCAAAGTTTATTTTCATGCAGAAGTAACACAACGCTCTTTATACAAAACAAGCCCGTTAGTTTCTGCATGCCGTAGATCTAAAATACCAGCGTCTATCTATTATTAATAATAATATTATTACAGAACAAAGCCAGCGTGCATACGCACCCGCGAGGCTGCCCGAGAGCCCGTATTTAAACACTGCGCACTTGACGTTCAGCAAAACAACAAAAAAAACGAAAATCAGACATCTTTAAGTTGAGCACGACATTTTTTTCACCACAAACTGCACCGAGAGAAAAGCGAGAAAAATAAAAAAACAAGCTCTTTTATTTCGACTCACGTAGTTGGATTTCGACGCCGCTTCTTTTTCAGCAGCGGTTTAAACGTGTCCTTTTGCTTGATCTACAAAAAACCACCAAACGAACACAGCAACGCTTCTCCCTTAATTACCCTCGACAGACACACTACCAGCTGTTAACCGAGCACTACAACAACAGAAACACAGACCCTGACAGTCCGTCCCGCACCCCCCACCCCCCCTGCCGGGAATTGTAGTTTTTTGAAGGCGCGTTTTCGTGGACGGTCTACAAGTCACGGACTACAAACCCCGTCGGGCCTGTCGCCAGCGGAGAACGACCATGTGCACGGGCGACGAAGCGGGTTCTGGGAATTGTAGTTCAAAACACCGTTCTGCGATCCCAAGCCTCCGTCGTTGCGCACTACAGATTCCAGAAAGCATTTTGATGAAAGCATCACCGTGATGACTTGCCGATACGAAAAAAAACGCTGCCTGTCGAAAACGGCAGCCGGTGTCTGTTTCCTGCATGACGCTGACTTCTTTAAGGCAGGCCTGGTTGACGGTACTGTTGGTGTACATTGCCGTGGAAGATTTAGATCCATTGCTGGCTCCCTTCATGCCACATTAAACATCCCCGTGTCCTGCACACATGATCATACCCAGGGAGGGGCTCATCTGTGAGCCACATGTCCTGGAAGAGGGGTAGCATTTTATTTTCTAGCGCTGATGTACTGATCTTTATTAACAGCAGCTCCCGTATGTGCTTCAAGTTCTTATCTGCGTGTGGATTTGAAAAAAAGATAAAAAAATAAAGAAATATTATTATTATTTATTTCTTAGCAGACGCCCTTATCCAGGCAACTTACAATTGTTACAAGATATCACATTATACATTATTTCATATTATACAGATATCACATTATTTTACATACAATTACCCATTTATACAGTTGGGTTTTTACTGGAGCAATCTAGGTAAAGTACCTTGCTCAAGGGTACAGCAGCAGTGTCCCCCACTGGGGATTGAACCCACAACCCTCCGGTCAAGAGTCCAGAGCCCTGACCACTACTCCACACTGCTGCCCTAGGAGGTAGATAAACAAAGAGACAGAAAAAAAGACAATTAAAGACAAAGAAAAAAAGATGATTAAGAAAGCGAGCCAGCAGGTATTGAATTGTGTGTCGTGTGCGGAGGGTGTTTTAGAGCCTGCTTTCTCTGCTCTGCCTCGGTGAAGCTACACTGCAAATCAACGTGCTCCTGATTACACAGCTCTGTACAGAGAGAGGAGCCGCTATCAGTGAGAGGAGAGACTCACCGTGTACAAAAGAGAGGGGGGGGGGAAGAGAGGGAGAGGGAGAGAAATGGACTGGGAACGAGAAAGAGAAGGAGGGAAAGAAAGAGGAGAGGAGGAGGGAAAGAAAGAGGAGGAGGAGGGAAAGAAAGAGGAGGAGGAGGGAAAGAAAGAGGAGAGGAGGAGGGAAAGAAAGAGGAGGAGGGAAAGAAAGAGGGCAGAAAGAAGAAGAGATAGAGAAGAGGGATTGGGAAGAGAGGAGAGAGATGCGAATGAGAAAAGTGAAGGAGGGAGAAGGAGGGAAAGAAAGAGGAGGAGGGAAAGAAAGAGGGCAGAAAGAAGAAGAGATAGAGAAGAGGGATTGGGAAGAGAGAAGAGAGATGCGAATGAGAAAAGTGAAGGAGGGAGAAGGAGGGAAAGAGGAGAGGAGGAGGGAAAGAAAGAGGGCAGAAAGAAGAAGAGATAGAGAAGAGGGATTGGGAAGAGAGGAGAGAGATGCGAATGAGAAAAGTGAAGGAGGGAGAAGGAGGGAAAGAAAGAGGAGGAGGAGGGAAAGAAAGAGGGCAGAAAGAAGAAGAGAGAGAAGAGGGATTGGGAAGAGAGGAGAGAGATGCGAATGAGAAAAGTGAAGGAGGGAGAAGGAGGGAAAGAAAGAGGAGGAGGGAAAGAAAGAGGGCAGAAAGAAGAAGAGATAGAGAAGAGGGATTGGGAAGAGAGGAGAGAGAGAGAGAGAGAGAGTGTTTAGTATGCACGGCCAAGCCAAGCCATCTGCTTAGCACAGCAATCCGTGTCGTATAACTGTCTCTGCCTCTCTGGCTGCATAAAAAATGTCCCGGATTTGATGTAATTCTGAGGAATTCATGACAGCTTTACGCAGGACGAGCGACAAGGGGGCGATTAGGGTTTCATCAGCCATCTGAGCAAGACTGCGCCAAGACCCTGTGAAATATACCCACACCACCACTTATTACACAGAACAGCACCAGAGAAACACACGGCTCATTACAAGAGAGTCAAAAACACAGGGAGGAAGAACACCTGCCAGGAAATAAGACTCCTGCTGCACAGCAGCTTCACCCAGTCCAGGTTTTACTGCAACCAGCTTGAGCAGAGCCTGTGTGTCTAGATCACAAGCGCAGGGGGGTCTGAATCAACTCTTATTTCAATAAGAAAAAAAAAAAAAAAAAATTCAATTACATCCTGCCCCTGATTATCACTTCCTTCCTGTGTAACAGTCAGTAGGGTCCCCCCGTCCCCATCCTTTATCTGGAGTAATGGGGTTCTGCTGCTCCCCTCACCCCCAGTATAAAAAGTTACTTTTTAATTAAACGAAACTTTGATTGTTACACAGAGGGTGAAGGGTTATCCTGATATCTGTAAAATACAGGCCCCCCCCCCCAGCCCCCCGCCCTCTATATTAAAAATCACTGCTGTGTTTTTTTTAATCCGAGCTGCTACATTTACAAGCAGACTGAGTGTTTTACAAGAAAGCCCAGTAAGATCTCACCGTGCGATGGGCAGCTCTGAAATATAGCCCCCGGCTTATCGGTCTGATGCAGCGGGCCTTGTTTGTTTTTTAAAAGGACGTTGCTCTTCTTCATGTGGGGGGGGGGGGTCGGGGGTATGCTGATGGACTTTTTAAAATGACAGCAGGAGAGTTAGTTGAACCCGTTTCTTAAATCCCAAACGCTCTGTCATCTGCTTTAACTTCATACCCGACACCCAAAAAATAAGAAACCTTCGTGGGCCTCTGTCATATATCCCCGTCGGTCAGGAATTTTTTTTTTTAATTAAAATATTTTAGAAATTTTAAAACTGTTTGTGTGAAGTCTGTGGAGTTCCAGAAGTTGCCTGGCCAAAACTCTGAAAAAAGAAAATTCCAAACAAACATCCATGCATTATAAAATAGATACATACAGATAGGAAACTTTACATGGTATAATTCTGCATGCAGGGACTGCAGGGGATGGAATGATGTGATGGAGGAGAAGCAAATTGCTACCTTTGCCATAGACATACACAGGTAGATAACTCAAAGTGTGTCTCTGGCAGAGTCAGTGTCATGTATAATGAGAAAGCAGTGCAGAAATGCACTTCCAGAAATACACTTCGGCCAGCAATACACGACTGTGCACTAGATGGCGCTGGCCCTCGTTTCTATAAAGACACTTTGGCCGATCTAGCCCGTGTTACACGCGTCTGTGTCGGGCAGCCAGAACTGACGCTCCAGAGCTCAGGTGAAACGCAACAGAGATTGAAATGAAATGAACTCAGCATGTTAGCAACTGCTGTAAGAAAAAAAAACTCCAGCTGATGTTCCCAACCCTGTTCTAAATGGTTTAACTGAACCTGTCAGACCTCCATCCAGACTCTGCAGTCGTTCATTCTCTCATGTTACGGGCTGTTAGACCTGCCGGTGTGGAAGAATGTCCCTCCAGGTCTGTGATTGGACAGCGCTGATGTCATGGCACATCAGAGCACGCTGTAAGGGGCTTCTCTGTGTAATGGAGTTTCATCAGCAGCCATACAGTAAATATCTTAAGCCAGGCATGTCAGAATGGGTTCCTAGAGGGGGGGGGGGGCGCAGTGTCTTCTGGCTTTCGTTCCACCCCGAGCTCTCCAATTACTTAATGGCTCTGATTATTTGATTAATTAGAGAAATCTATCGCTTCTCTCCAGGCCTCAGAGTGTTTCATAGGCAGCACCTCTTGAATCAAGTGCATTGTTTAAATCATCAACGGTAAAGAGACCTTGAAAAAATATTAAACACGTCCAGCTGAGAAAATGATATAGATTCACAATTCAGCAAATGTATGGGACTAACTGATGAGCAACGCATTGGGTTATGTACAATTGTAAACATTTACAATGTTGTGGGTGAAGTACAGTTTGTCTTGTTTGTAGTGATTTGTGCAGCTGTCAATCACAGCATTGACAGCTGTACCATTTCCTGGTGTCAAACAGACACATGTACCACATTCTGACGAGGTACCACTTTCTGGATATGTACCACATTCTGACGATACAACTTTCTGAATATGTACCACATTCTGATGAGATACCACATTCTGAATATGTACCACATTCTGATGAGATACCACATTCTGAATATGTACCACATTCTGATGAGATACCACATTCTGATGAGGTTACACTTTCTGGATATGTACCACATTCTGATGAGGTACCACTTTCTGAATATGTACCGCTTTCTGAATATGTACCACATTCTGATGAGATACCACATTCTGAATATGTACCACATTCTGACGAGGTTACACTTTCTGGATATGTACCACATTCTGATGAGGTACCACTTTCTGGCCCGACGTTCTTGCTCAAATACACCACCAGCACCATTTAGGGCCGCTCTAATAAAGTGGCCAGGCTGTGCAAGCTAGTGAGTATTGACTGATCTGTGCATGTTTTGGTTCAAGGTGAGTTTAAGAAGCTGTGACCTCCAGAACTGGGAGGAATCACTTGGGGACCGAGTGCTGTGAATAGCACTGAGCGTTTCAAAGAGAACCAGCCCTCTCATTTTCCATTACACACAGACTGGAAACGGAAAGGAAAGGGGGCTGGTATTGTAATCAAGGCTGACGTTGTTCAGCTGTGTGCACTCGAGCTCTTTCTGAAAGAGGAATGAAAAGCTGATGGAAGGCTGAGTGGAGCGAGAGTGGCCGGGGGAATGTATGCCTCGGAAGATGTTTCAGTTTAAATCAATTAGTGATGAGATGCTCCCTGTTCTGATTCCACTCGTAAATTCAAACCACACGCTTTTCTTTCAGGCCGCGCTGTAATTCCTTCCACGGAAAATGGGAAAGCAGGAAAGGAACAATAAAGAGGAAAATGATGGTGTTGATAATAATGATAAAAAAAAAAAAAAAAAAAAAAAAAATAAATAAAATAATAATAATAATAATAATAATAATAATAATAATAATAATTGCAAGTCTGTTAAGAAAGCGCTGGGCTGCAGTGTGGAAGGCAGGGGGTTTGAGGAGCTCAGTGGTTAGATAAAGAAAGCGCTGGGCTGCAGTGTGGAAGGCAGGGGGTTTGAGGAGCTCAGTGGTTAGATAAAGAAAGCGCTGGGCTGCAGTGTGGAAGGCAGGGGGTTTGAGGAGGGGGTTTCTCTCTCTCACTCTCACACACACACACACTGCAGTTCTCCTCTTAACCCTTATCTATGAAATAAGCATTTTTACAGAGTTTGGGCTGTAAACGGAGGAGCAGATAGATCGTAAATCAGGCCATAAAAGCGTCCAGCCGTCAGACGTGTCATCAGCCATGAATCCTGCCCGACAGCTGATGAAGGAGAAATAGGTGATAAAAAACAGCATTTTAGGGAAATTATGTCTGCCGCTCCATTTGAGAAGTGCTGCAGTCACAGCTCTCCAGAATCTTAATCACTCTCTGCGCAGGGAGAGAGGGAGAGGGAGAGGGGGGAAAGAGAGAGAGAGAGAGAGAGAGAGAGAAAAGAGGGGGAGGGGGAGAGGGAGAGAGGAGAGAGGGAGTGAGAGAGAAGCAGAGGGGGAAGAGGGAGTGTGTGTGTGGGGGGGGGGGGGGGGGTGGTTACACAGTATAAATCACCCCCCCCCCTCTGCTTGCTTCAATAGGGTTCTTCTAGAAGGTTCTGTGAGTGACCCGCAGCTCTGCTCAATGCTAGCGCTCCCCTGAGATCTACAGAGCCCTGTGTGGAGAACATAGGGGATGAGGCTGTGTCACACAGACAGGCGTTGGGCCAATTCACTAGCCTCTCAGTCAGGCCCATCACCCAGGCTCTTCCTTAATGCGCTTTACTTGCACTTATCTGCTCCCTATTCTACTGCATTTAATCCTGTACTTTACAGAGTACTGTAATCTGCCACTAGTGTTATTCAATCTGTAGTATTTTGCATTTAATCGTATCCTGATGTAACTATCACTGACACTGTTATCTGCTCTGATTATTGAATCGTATTTTGTCATATACTTGTACTTGCTAGAAATGAAGGCATTGTGTTTTATCTCGCTCTTAATTGTGTTAATACTTGCACTGTGATTCTTGAAATGTAGTCTGCTAAGAAATAATAATAATAATAATAATAATAATAATAATAATAATAATAATAATAAATATCACCTTTGCTGGCCTGGGGTGCACAACAATTTTATATATATATATATATATATATTATATATATATATATATATATATATATATATTAAAATACTTTAATTTAAAATCATGAAAACACACAATACAGCATTAATGTCAGCGCATTCGGAACTCTCAGAGGATCAGAACTCTCAGGGCATTCGGAACTCTCAGAGGATCAGAACTCTCATCGCATTCGGAACTCTCAGAGGATCAGAACTCTCAGCGCATTCGGAACTCTCAGAGGATCAGAACTCTCGGGGCATTCGGAACTCTCAGAGGATCCAGAAGATTCACAGTATTTTGTCTATTTATTTATTTATTTATTTATTTATTTATTGGCAAGAAGATTCCCCTGCAGCCCATCTCTCAGGCTCATTATTAATGAGACACGCACACACACGCACGCGCACACACGCACACAGCAGAGGTGATTAAATCCAGCGCTCTATCACTTACCTCATCACCTCCCCTGCGTTGTCAAGCCGCTGACAGGAACACTGTGTCTGCAATGCAAGGGCCGGGCAGTAAAACCATGCAAAGAATATGAAACACACAGCGATAGGGCTGTCGGGTTTAATTAGGATAACTGTTACCAAAAAATAAATAAAACCAGACCAGAAAAAACGTACACACGATCATGGGGAATTCGACATTCAAATATATTATTCTGGGGTGTCTTCAGCGCTCTAGTGGTAGACCAGGAAACAGTCTCAGTTTACTGACCAGTGGGTTTAGATTCTCCACATATGCGTTATAGAATAGATATATAGCCCGTTGTGGTATCGATGAAAGCGCCTCGCTGCACCCCGACTCCGACAGGGGGGCGTGTGCTGCCACCTGCAGGAGCAGAGCAGTAAGACACCAGATAAGTCTGCCATTCATTTAACGAGAGTATGGCGTCCCAACCTCCGTCCGGGGACCCCACCTGTGTCTGCTGGTTTTCATTCCATCTGAGCTCTCAATTACTCAACTAGACCCTGAATTGAAATGATCACTTGCTTAATTAGACCTTTTTAATTGTTCTCGGCTCTTAAAGTTGCAGAGTTCAAGTTACTTATAAAATGTTCTAGCTAACGTGAAATCTGCAGCTGTGCGAGATCTGAAAACAAACAAGACGGTCTAATTAAAGCACATTATCAGTTCAATTAAGAGTCTGTCTGGTTAAGTAATAGAGCGCTCAGTTGGAATGTAGGGGTCCCACCGGACCAGGCTGTGAAACCCCGTGTTAACAATGCATTTCCATTCAGGCATATTGACTGACTACCACAAGGGGGTCCTTACAGCATGGAAAACAAGCATTTGAGACAGGCGGAGGGGTGGGGCGCTGGGTTCAGAGCCAAAACACATTGCTTTGAGCTCTTTGATGAAGTTATGTTTAATACACAAAACAAGTAAGACTTGACAATAAGAATATGAAGAATGAATCGTGAGAAAAACGCGTTTTACCAGTTTCCCAAGGGCCCGGTTTAAGAACCAAGAGAACAGCATCTGGAAGAGTTTTGGCAGATTCGTGTCTTTACTGTTCCGTGGCCAAACTGGGAGAGTCGAACCAAAAAATAAAATAAAATAAAAATAAAATGTTGTATTATTTCATAAAGCAACAACGGGCTTTGTTTTGGACAAGGGAATGATGACGTCAGAGTACCGGTTGGCGTCTGCTAAATAAACTAATAATAATAATAATAATAATAAGTATAGATAAATCATCGCTTCACTTATCTTTTTCACTGTCATACATTTAATGATGCAGTATAAATATAAAACAGACATTTCTATAGCTCCCTGATAGATAGATAGATATTCTGCGCGGTTCTTGCGTGGCTCTTCTCAATGAAGATGGGGGAGGGTACGTTTCGTGCGCTTGTTTTTTACAGGGCGCTGTAGAGACTGGGAGGGCTATCTTTGAACACGTTGCAGTATTCCATAGTACAGCTAGGGGGCGTCAGTGTACACCGTAAGAAACCGCAGTTGCATTGCGAGGTTTTGTTTCATTGCAGGCTGACATTAGCAGACTTGCGATCCCTCCCTATGTATTTAACGGGGGGAAGTTTCAAGATTATAAACATGAAGGTAACTAATAATAACCACCAACTGCCTAAACATGCTGTCATTACCCTGCACCTTAATACTAATGAGCCCCAGTGTAAACACTTCCCTCTCAGCTCTCCAGCGACGTCATTACCAGCACCTTCATAATAATGAACCCCAGTCTAAACACTCCCCTCTCGGCTCTCCAGCGCCGTCATTACCAGCACCTTCATAATAATGAACCCCAGTCTAAACACTCCCCTCTCAGCTCTCCAGTGCTGTCATTACCAGCACCTTCATAATAATGAACCCCAGTCTAAACACTCCCCTCTCGGCTCTCCAGCGCCGTCATTACCAGCACCTTCATAATAATGAACCCCAGTCTAAACACTCCCCTCTCAGCTCTCCAGCGCTGTCATTACCAGCACCTTCATAATAATGAACCCCAGTCTAAACACTCCACTCTCAGCTCTCCAGCGCTGTCATTACCAGCACCTTCATAATAATGAACCCCAGTCTAAACACTCCCCTCTCAGCTCTCCAGCGCCGTCATTACCAGCACCTTCATAATAATCAACCCCAGTCTTAACACTCCCCTCTCAGCTCTCCAGCGCTGTCATTACCAGCACCTTCATAATAATGAACCCCAGTCTAAACACTCCACTCTCAGCTCTCCAGCGCTGTCATTACCAGCACCTTCATAATAATGAACCCCAGTCTAAACACTCCACTCTCAGCTCTCCAGCGCCGTCATTACCAGCACCTTCATAATAATGAACCCCAGTCTAAACACTCCACTCTCAGCTCTCCAGCGCCGTCATTACCAAACACCTTCATAATAATGAACCCCAGTCTAAACACTCCCCTCTCGGCTCTCCAGCGCCGTCATTACCAGCACCTTCATAATAATGAACCCCAGTCTAAACACTCCCCTCTCAGCTCTCCAGTGCTGTCATTACCAGCACCTTCATAATAATGAACCCCAGTCTAAACACTCCCCTCTCGGCTCTCCAGCGCCGTCATTACCAGCACCTTCATAATAATGAACCCCAGTCTAAACACTCCCCTCTCAGCTCTCCAGCGCTGTCATTACCAGCACCTTCATAATAATGAACCCCAGTCTAAACACTCCACTCTCAGCTCTCCAGCGCTGTCATTACCAGCACCTTCATAATAATGAACCCCAGTCTAAACACTCCCCTCTCAGCTCTCCAGCGCCGTCATTACCAGCACCTTCATAATAATCAACCCCAGTCTTAACACTCCCCTCTCAGCTCTCCAGCGCTGTCATTACCAGCACCTTCATAATAATGAACCCCAGTCTAAACACTCCACTCTCAGCTCTCCAGCGCCGTCATTACCAGCACCTTCATAATAATGAACCCCAGTCTAAACACTCCACTCTCAGCTCTCCAGCGCCGTCATTACCAGCACCTTCATAATAATGAACCCCAGTCTAAACACTCCACTCTCAGCTCTCCAGCGCTGTCATTACCAGCACCTTCATAATAATGAACCCCAGTCTAAACACTCCACTCTCAGCTCTCCAGCGACGTCATTACCAGCACCTTCATAATAATGAACCCCAGTCTAAACACTCCACTCTCAGCTCTCCAGCGACGTCATTACCAGCACCTTCATAATAAATGAACCCCAGTCTAAACACTCCACTCTCAGCTCTCCAGCGCTGTCATTACCAGCACCTTCATAATAATGAGCACTACTCCAAAGTGCTCGATTCTCAGCCCGTGTGTGCGTGCTTGCGTCACTGTGTGTGCGTGAAGGGGGGCAGGGTTAGTTCAAAATGTACTTACCGAAAGTCTTGACTGCATGTACATGAAAAGCCATAAAAAGTTTTTACACTGTAGTAAAAAAAAAATAAAAAAGAACACCTGCATTTCACCGCATGTCTGTTTCCCTGCGCTGCTGAAATAAAACGTGTAACTTTATACCACACCTGGGATAATACCACACACACACCCACACGCAAACTGACACCCCCCCACACACACACTGACCGCCCCCCCACACACACAACCCTGAACACAAAGCTCTTAGAGACACTTTGGTTTCCAGTCTCCTCCACTGGGATCCCATTAAAATCCCAGTTTAGTACCCGGAATCAACCCCAGTTTAGCCCATTGTTACCAGCGCCCCTCGATACAGAATCACTGCATTCCCACTGTCTGTCTGTCTGCATTGCTTCCCTATACTTGTGCTACCATTGCCTCTTAATATAATACAGAACCACTGCAGTGCCACTGCCTGTCTCTCTGCATTGATCTTCAATGGCAATGCAGACACACAGACACACAGTGAAACTACAATAGCAACGCATTGAGGGGCAATGGAAGCACAAGCACAGGGCAGCTTCAATGGGGTGAGGCTGGCCATTGGTAGAATGGGACCACAGTGGGAACGTTTTGTGACATTTGATGGTACCAGTGCAGTGATAGATAGGCTGTGTGCGATCGTACCAGGAGGGCTGTCTGTCTGTCTGTCTGCCTGCCTGTTATGTATTCCCAATCCATTGTGCAGTTTGCTGGTAATGCTGTGCTTAGACTGGAATGGGATCTCAATGGGATTTTCCACCCCAGTGTGTTTCGTCACATAAGCAGTTAGATCCGGGTGATTGCCTTGCAGTAACAATGCATGTGTTCTGAGACACATCTCATTAGTACTGGATCAATATCTCCTTTTACAGCAAGTGTCAGGGAGCAATCAATAATCCACCAAATTAGCAGCCCCCACCCCCACCACCACAGGAACATAAGAACATTTATGAGCATGAGGAGTCCATTCAGCCAGTCTAAGCTCGTTCCAGTTCCTGGTAGCTGATTAATCTCAGAAATGTGTCAAATCGGGTCTTAAAGGATCCCAGTGATTCTGCCTCAACAGCGTGGCCAGGCAGCCCATTCCACCCCCTCACCCCTCTCTCCACCTCGGTCCTAAGTCTGTCCAACTGTGTGTCCTCTGGTCCCGGTTTCTGTGCCACACAGCGTTGGAAATAAGACTCCTGTCGCACAGCAGTTTCACCCATTCCAGGTTTTACTAGCAGTTTGATTAGCCCCAGTGGTGTCTAGGAAACAAAAGGCGAAGCTCATAGTAAAACCTGGAATGGATCAAACTGCTATGCAATGCAAATATTACACCACGGCCGTTCCATTAAAAAGGGGGGGGGGGTGAACTCCCACAGTAAAGATTTCATTTCTGGCTCAATTCCCCGTCCTGTCCTTTGAGTGGTGTAGTCGGTTGCTTCATCTTTATATGGCCTCCCTCAGTGTGCGTCTATAAATCACTCTCCTGCTTCTTTAATGAGTCACCTTCGAGGTAGCGGCTGCACGCCTCAGGATAAACCCCCACCCAGGTAGGGAATGCTCCAGACTCCCCGCTTCCCCCCCCACCCTCGCAGGGGAGAGCGATAGCAGCTGTCTGGTCGACCCTGGAGGTGTGAGAGCAGACAGACAGAAAGGAGAGGGGAGGGGGAGGAAGGTAAAGTTAATGCACTTTAACCTTTCTCATCTTAACAATTCTCTAAGGGACTACTTTGCAACAAGTAATGGGACACACACACACACACACACACACACACACTACACACCCCAGCAGTACAGAAACTGACAGCGACTTGACTAAACAGCGCCTTCGGTTGACGTCATGTGTCGCCGCTGTGCGAAGCTCGTTTTAACAGAATGCTGCTCGTTGCGATTTTGATTACTGGTGTGCTGGAATTGAGTGAAAGGGAACGGGAATTGGGAATTGATTTTAAAAACGGGAATGGGAGTCTCGAGGGATCAGCTCCGTCTCCCAGTCCGCTCACGTTCATCCCGAGCACGCTCGACTAGACAGATGCGGGGGGGAGGTGGTGCCTGTGGTTCTTGTCCAATCCTGGCACAGCCTGAGGGGCGCGTTACAGGGTTTGAAGCAGACCTCGTCATCAGAGTCCAGCATCGGTCAGTGGACTTGATCTGCAACGATGGTTAAATAAAACGAGACAGGTACGACCTGCCCTCCAGTGTAACCAAGAGACCCAGGGTGTACCGAGAGAACCCGCCCCGCCCCAGGGTGTACCGAGAGAACCCGCCCCGCCCCAGGGTGTACCGAGAGAACCCGCCCCGCCCCAGGGTGTACCGAGAGAACCCGCCCCGCCCCAGGGTGATGCCAAGCCCAGTGAGATCCTAATAAAGTGGCCGGGCAGGGTATATTACCATCGGCCAATACGTAACGCTTTACTTGCCAAGTAAATAAGGCAAAGCATTGAGCTAGTGAGTCATGGCATCAGAATCCCTTTCTACTCGCGTGCATGGCACAGCAACAAAGATATTTCAGTTTGGAAGGAAATCAACTCCCCCCCCCCCCCCCTACAGCACTAACACGTTGGCACAGTAGCTGCGACTTAATGAGGGAAAGGCGCAGAGAGGGAAACACACAGAATTAAAAATCACATTTGGTATTTCAATAGCACAACAATAACTGGTCCCTGGAAACTCGTGTCGTGTGAAATATAGATCGTTTATGTCATTGTTTTAAATAAATAAATAAATGAAAACACGGCATCGTGCTCGTCTGCAAAAGCGGAGAAGCTTCATAAAGACACAAGCTGTAAATTGATCCCGTTTACGAGGCTAAAAAAAATAGAAACACAAAATAAAACAAAGCAGGCAGGTCGGCGACAAACCCCTCCTCGCGGTTTCTGGGATCTCGCGTCCTCTTTTAATTCCCCCCTCAGCTGGTTTTTGCTCAATAATTTAACGGGTTAGGTACAAATATTTATACCGCGTTTATTACTGAACAAAAACAACTGCAGCTGAAGCACAAAGAGAGAGAAGGGCGGCGTAATCGCACACAGAGCTGCGCTGCAGTGTCGTTAGACAGATTGCAGTTCAAACGCGCTCTACAGGAGCGAAAAAACAGAGCTTTTAAAACCCAATCTCACCTCATATCAGCACATTATCAATGCTAAACCCGATCCTATAAAAAGAGTGTCAATCCACGTCTACACCTCAATACAATAATACACTGTGTGTGTGTGTGTGTGTGTGTATGTATGTATGTATGTATGTGTGTATGTGTGTATGTGTGTGTACGTATGTATGTATGTATGTATGTATGTATGTATGTATGTACAGCAGTGTGGAGTAGTGGTTAGGACTCTGGACTCTAGACCGGAGGGTCGTGGGTTCAATCCCAGGTGGGGGACACTGCTGCTGTACCCTTGAGCAAGGTACTTTACCTAGATTGCTCCAGTAAAAACCCAACTGTAAAAATGGGTAATTGTAAAAATAATGTGATATCTGTATAATGTGAAATAATGTATAATGTGATATGTTGTAAAAATTGTAAGTCGTCCTGGATAAGGGCGTCTGCTAAGAAATAAATAATAATAATAATAATAATAATAATAATAATAATAATATGTGTATGTATGTATATGTATGTGTATGTATGTATAATTTGAATAAGGAAAAGTCTATGTACCAAAAGGAGCAAACATCAGAAAAAGAAAGTTCATTCAAAACGTGAATCATTCAAAAGAAAAGTTCCAGAGGATGACGATGTCATGATGACTTCAGAACAGAATGTTCCATCCAAGAGGTTCCAGAGTGTCTCATTCGAATGAATTCGCGTTCTTTTTGCTTCCTGGCCGCATTTTGTCCCATAGCTGTGATTTATCCCACAGACTGCTGTGTCTTCTGCAGTGTGGTCATTTGTAGCGACATCATAAGAGACATTCCCTTGTAAACAGTTCAAGCAGGCTTTGCGGTCCAGAAACGTTTTTGTTTTTCCCCCCAATTCCTTTTTTATGGTTACAAAAACAAACACAAAAGCTACTGTAATAGGATATTGTTGAGCGTGTTAAAAACATACACGTAACATTTTAAAAAATAAACTGCCGCAGAATGCATTTGAAAAGAAAATAAACGACAGCCCCTCCCCTCCCGCGCTATTTTAATTAGCCGGCTTAAAGGCTTCCATGCTTCGCGGTGACATCAGCACGCTTAATTGCAACCAGACCCTGTGCTAATTACCTCGCGCGATGGTGTAATGGAAAGCGCGAGGCACCGCGCATAAGTGTTAATAAAGACAGGGCGCAACGCAGAATAATTAATGTGGAAATGTGGGGAGGGTGTTGCGTGCTCCGGGAGAGAGACGTTTACAAAACTGATGTCATTGATGAGGAGTACCGAAAACACCACTACATCTACGACTAATAATGTGCACATTCACTCAATATGACGACCCAAGTTACATTTGGAGGGTGTAAACGAACTGGACTGTCAACTTCTGCAAAGGTAAAAGTCACAGTGCTGTAGGAACGCAGGACAAAAGCAACCAAACAAATGATATTTTAAATTTAAAATGAAGCATAGGTTGAGCAGAGGACACAGCTGGAAGTAGAGACAGACTAAAAGCCAGAGGGAAGGAGACTCTTCTTCACACAGAGAGAGTGGAGAGGTGAGGGAATGGGCTGCCTAGCCACGCTGCTGAGGCAGAATCACTGGGATCCTTTAAGACCCGACTTGAAGTTCTGAGATCAATGAGCTGGTCGGATCCGGACGAGCTCAGATGGGCTGAACGGCCTCCTCTCATGAATAAATCAGGGATGGTAATAAGACTCGGATTGCAGATTGCAGAAATATCATCATTTTAATATTACTTGAGGAAACGATTCTCGTTTTCATACTTGTAATAAGAAAAATGTTCAGTTATTAGTTCCACTATGCTGTGCTGTGTCTGGTAGGTTGCTGTGTCTGTATAACAGTTAGTTATTCAGTCCTGTTTCCAGTAAGTGCTCGCTGCAGGCTGGATGAGGCAAGAACAGTGACACACAAGGGCCTCCTCTTGGGTGGGCTTCAATAGGCTTGCATTGTAGCAGGACAGGGCTATACCTTGTGAGCAAACAGGTTTCTGGGTTAGAAACTCACACTAGCCCTGCTGCTGCTGCTGCTGCACCCAGTCCTGGGGTTCAGAGCTCACCTCAAATGAAGTCTATTTATTATTAATATTGAAATGGTCAGGAGCCAGGAGTTTCGTATGGAAAATCATATGAAAAAATAAACCTTAGTAAACTAGTTTCCAGAGTAAAAACACAGGAAAGTGTAGTAAAGCCCAGTGAAACCACGGTAAAGCATAGGGAAGCACTGTAAAGCACAGAGGTCTGGTAAAGCATAGGGAAGCATTGTAAAGCACAGAGAGGTCTGGTAAAGCACAGGGAAGCACTGTAAAGCACAGAGAGGTCTGGTAAAGCATAGGGAAGCATTGTAAAGCACAGAGAGGTGTGGTAAAGCATAGGGAAGCATTGTAAAGCACAGAGAGGTCTGGTAAAGCATAGGGAAGCATTATAAAGCACAGAGAGGTCTGGTAAAGCACAGGGAAGCATTGTAAAGCACAGAGAGGTGTGGTAAAGCATAGGGAAGCATTGTAAAGCACAGAGAGGTCTGGTAAAGCATAGGGAAGCATTATAAAGCACAGAGAGGTCTGGTAAAGCATAGGGAAGCATTGTAAAGCACAGAGGGGTTCAGCTTCATGGGAGAGCAGTACTTAACTTAATAAGGGAGTTTAATTTCTAATTTCCAAGCTGGTTAAAACTGACATTTTCCAAGTGTTTATAAGAAGTGAGGGGTGGGTGTAAAAAGTGATTTACAGTGTTGTAACACGGAAAATATAAACACAAATATGGACATCATTAAATGGGTTTGCGAGCGAGTGCACACGTGGCGTTCATTATATAAATATGTCTGTTTAATATGAATAACTGGAAGAGGTAATAATAATAATAATAATAATAATAATAATAAGGGTCGGAAATCCAGATAATTACAGGGAACGCGAAGCAGTTTGGTTGCCCTTGTGATGTTTTTGTAAAGCTTTTGAGAAGACTTTTAATATCACGCCGCGGTTTTTTCTTTTCATAGGAAAATAAAAAGTTAAAAAGGGCAAAATTACTGCAGGGTTTAAATATGTTGGCTGGCATCGACTGATTAACCAATCAAAAACAAAAACAGACGGATGTGCGCGGGAAGAAAAAGTAATGATTTGTTCTATTCCCTCGATAGACTGAGTCACAGCATGATGCCCCATATACTTTCAGAGATTTAATAGACCTGCCTGCAATTCTGCTCATTAAAACGGTTGGCTACACTTCAGATTGAGTTGTTTCGTGTTTGGTATAACGTGCTCAAAATGAAGACTTCTAGTGAATATGTTTAAAATGCGTCCACTCTGCAAGGCAGGGGTTGAAGAAGACTCCCCTGCCAAAGCAATCTGATCCATGCCTGGTTTTGCTATGAGTTTAATAAGACACACCTGTTACACACACTGGGGGCTGCTCAAGCTGGTAGTAAAACCTGGAATGGATGACACTGCTGTGCTGTAGGAGTCTTATTGCCATCCCTGGGCAGGTTTGTTTTATTGTGATGCTTTATCAACGCTGCCCAAAAACGTATTTTAGTTACGAAGCTTCTAAGGTTGTTTTTGTATTGCTTTGAAATAAAAAATGGGGTTGAAAATAGATTTCTATGATCAATAAAGCGAGTGATATTAACCGGGTAGTGACAATAACCGACGTGATATTATCAGGACCGGGACACGTCACTACGATGATAATAAGCGGCATTAAGAGAAGTGATGTTAAGCGGCTTTGACTGACGCTAGAGTAGAGAGAAGAGCTCACGCAATTAACATCAACGTGTTCTTGCGTTGCTTCACTTTACGCGGTGACGTGTTAAGACGCGTCATAGCACTGCAGGAGAGAGGATATTACAGCGCTCTCTGGACGGCGTTCTCCATTCTAACTGATGCGAGGGTTACTGTATAATGCGAGTGAAGTTATTAAATGATAGATAGATAGATAGATAGATAGATAGATATAGATAGATAGATAGATAGATAGATAGATAGATAGATAGATAGATAGAGAGAGAGAGAGAGAGAGAGAGAGAGAGAGAGAGAGAGAGAGAGAGAGAGAGAGCGAGAGAGAGAGAGAGAGCAGCGTGTAACTCTTACTCGGGGGGTGTGATAGCGAAGGGGGTAAAGGCTCAAGCCAACAGGAAAGCACGTGGAAAGTGATTAAATAAAACAGATTAACACCGCGGTTTTTTAAAATGTTTTTGTAACACCGCGGTATTAATGTCATCTCCACTCTGGAAGCACACAAGCGAGCTGGAGAAAGCCTCGCATTCAAAGCACCGGTGTGATTTAACAGCGTGCGGGAGATCGGGGTTTAACCCGACAAGCGGTCTGAATGATTTCACCGAAGCGTCCTTCTATTCTCCGAGTGCCGGGCCTGCCGCTTATCTGAAATGCTGATGGTTTTATGAAGGCACAGCGTGGTCACATTCGCACTGAGTGCGAGTCATTCATTTCCGCGCTTGGGCTAGTGCACTGCAATAAATCACAAAGACACGGAAAGGACTTTTATAAGAATGGGAAAAGGCTTTTATTTAAGGTCCAAATCCTTATTTATAGCAGGTATATTTTTTTTTTACATCGTTGGCGCTGCATAGTAAATCGTATCGGTCTAAGACACACACAGACTCGTTTCTTTCCCCTCATATAGAACCATCTTTATCGCTCTGTGGAACGCTTATTTTTTCGCGGGTTCTAGAACAATTTTACATGTTCTAATTCTATAAATATATGCACGTTAGCCTTTTGGCGACTTTCACGCAATTTGATTGGCTCTTGTAATGCTGTCATTTGCATATCCCGAGTACCCATAATTCTATAGTTACTGCTTCTGCCACCTTAACTGCTTTACACGCACGCCCACACCAATAAAGGACAATCAATAGCGAAGTAGCCTCAATACCGTGATGAATGCAGGTTTAGTAGAACGCAATAGTAGATCGCTATGTAAATAAACAGGCACATTAATAGATTTAAATAGAAATATGTGGTTACCATGGCATCAAAAACCTAGAAGTACCTCCACTGTTTGTTTTCAAACACACTTTCCCTTGACAGAGAGAGAGAGAGAGAGAGAGAGAGAGAGAGAGAGAGAGAGAGAGAGAGAGAGAGAGAGAGAGAGAGAGAGAGAGAGAGAGAGAGAGAGAGAGAGAGAGAGAGAGAGAGAGAGAGAGAGAGAGAGAGAGAGAGAGAGATTAGATATGCTGGTTTTATTGCTGAAGGCCTGATACCCATATATTATATATATATAATTTTGAATATCTTTTTAACATTTTGTCAAAGGAATATGGAAATCGCCCGTGCATATTTCATCGGCAGGAGGGGCGGAGTCTCGCTGTCCGCGTCACAGACATGACGCAGACTTGAACTTGAACTTCGATAGCCTGGCCGTTCACAGCCTGTCTCAACGCACACTTTACCAAAACAATACCAGAGCATTAGAAACGTGCATTAATAGCGTGCGGGCTATATTCACGAAAACAATTAGCACCGCGCGATTATTATTATTTTGTTTGTAAAACCAAAAACAGAACAAGTAAACAAACTAGTGGCACGTGTATATGGAGCTCCTAGGTGAACAAGCAATTATTATTATTATTATTATTATTATTAACGCGGCACAGTGAACGCTTTGTTTATATGGTTTTGGTTTTACACCCCCCCGTGTGTGTCTCTCGATTTATTAAGTGCCCCTCACAGAGGTGTGTTTCGTGCTGTTTCTTCTCTGCCCGTTTCAAAATGGAAATAAATACCTGATGATCATCCCCCCCCAGCGCTCCGTGCCAGCGAACCTGCAGCTGTGCGGTTTACTTTCTTCCAATGCAGTATCCGGTGACACTGGCAACATTTCAAAACGATTAAAAGAATCTCACGCGATCGTCCTCTTTCAAAGAAATCACATCATTTTAAATCATCCTTTTAATACAGGCAACGAGTGTTCTGTACAGAACCCTCATCGAACCCTCACGGCATTCGATAGAACCCGAATACTTTTTTTTTTCTTCTGAAGATTCTCTACAAAGCGGTCTTTGTATAAAACACAGGCGGTCCACAGACTGTGCTCAGTTGCAAACGAGTCAATATTAAGGTACAAACAAAAGACACACAGAATTATTACCAAATTAAATCAGATACACCCATTAGATACTTTTTTTTTCCCCCTGTAATACATTTTGAATGTATATGAGACTACACAAGAAATCAAACTAATTTGAAACAGCATGCACGGTCTACATGCACGCTGAATTTAAACCACACGTTTTTGTTTTTTTTTTTTAAATTATTTTTTATTAAGAAACCTACATTATTTCCCCTATTGCAGCCTGGGAATGTATCGATGCTATCTGACAAGTCGCATTCAATTTTATTTTAATTCTATGAAATATATTTAATTATTTTTGAAGGCGTCACGAAAATGTCCTGTTCGATAGTATAATATAATCGATTGAAATGCACACTCGTATTTAATGCAGTTTTTTTTTACAATGTTGTAAGCGAGTTTTAGAAGCCAGTGTTATCATGGGAACATGTTGCGTTTTGTTTTTCCTGTTTAAAATTTGAATTACAGACTCGAGTAAAAGTTTTGAATGTTCAAAAGGATGTGATTCGGTATTCTCAAAATAAATACATAATACTGACAATATGAATGCTAATATTAATACCAATAGCAATATAAATAATACTATCAACAATAAGATTAATAACGATATTAATCATCACCACCAATAATAAATAATAATAATAATAATAATAATAATAATAATAATAATAATTACCTACTTTAAGGAGCTCATTAAAGATACAAAACTCTCTTTTAATCAAATATCTTAACACCTTTTTTAATGCAGACATTTCTGCAGATATATGCACCATGCAGCTCAGATATTACGCATGCGTAACAGAGGGTCCTGAGAGTTCTATACAGAACCGCGCGGTTCCTTTGATCTTCCTGGGGAACCGTCGTTTTGTTTTCAGTTTCTTACAAACAGGACAACATGAAACCCAACGACCTGTTAATGGAACACATGAGGAGTTCCGCAAATCGAAGCTTTTGTGAAGAATCGAATTTGGAACCCGTTACGAATGTACGATCACATGATAGATAGAATCGTCTTCTGTCAGTAGGATTAGTTCTAAACAGACTATACAGAACGCTATGGGTGCACAGAGAAAGCCGTGGATACCTAGAGCATTCTACTTAACTATCAAGGCTATGGCATTGGCCCCTTCAAAAGTTGTTGGCTTGGGACCCCCTTAATTCTTAAATCGCGTCTCAAATGCAAGTTCAATTAATAAGGCTTAGATGTGACTCGCAACACTGCAGTTTTGACCTCAGCGTCGGGAATGTTTCGCTCTGCACAAACGGTTATATTAATTTACCCAGAAAAGTCGCTTTGAAATTAAAATATTTTTTGCAAGAGGGATCAGGTCAAGAAGGTGTAATAAAATACAATAAAATCAAATAATAATAATAATAATAATAATAATAATAATAATAATAATAATAATAATAATAATAATAATAATAATAATAAATTCAAATGAGTACAACCAAAATTACAAGAAACATTTTTTTTAAAGTTCTTAACTGAGCTGAGAAGCTAAAATGAAATGAATGAGATTTCTGCGGAGGGTTCTGTGCTGCATTTGATGCGTTTAGTATTTGTATTAAAAATGGCTTATACAAAGTGATATCAATAAACCTAAATCATATCCAAACAAGATATGGATGAAGCACTTCCAATTTAATATAAGCGTCTGTCTGTAAAGCCTTCAGAAACTGTCCAATCACGTTTGGGCTACGTTTTCAAAGCTCGAGTCTTGAATATCCTACTTTCTGAAGGAGACAAAACATGTGTTAATTTAACCAAACTAGAACCGAACCACTAACATACATATATATATATATATATATATATATATATATATATATATATATATATATATATATATATATATATATAGATATATAGATATATATATATATATATTTCATGTCACTTTCGCGGTCTGCTTATGATAATTATGATGACGATGTTGCTGCGGAATATGGCGAGTGTGTGGAACGCTGAGAATTCCGCCATTTCCGATGAATTCCGTTATCCGCTTAGTTTGGGTGTAGTTATGGTCACGAAGGCATCGTTTTTTATGGGGTTAGATTAGGCAATTATTTGCACAGTGCACACTAATATGAAGTCATCGCGGTTAAATCAGCAACTGCCTTTTTCGAGGTTTGTATTTAATTGCATTTAATGTTACATTTCAAAAAAGCTATTGCCAGCTTCAAAATCACACACAAAACTAGCTCCATACTATACAACAGCGGTATAAATCGGAACGATTACAAAACCCACACTCGCAGATTGCTGGAAAACCTTTCTTAGTATTGTATTTCTACTGCGAACATGAAAACGATAGACGAGACAAGCATGCATGTATGTATGGATGCACACAAGCAAACGTGCATAACTTAAAATCAGGCAACATGACACACGTGGAAATGCATGGGTGGATTATTTGTATATTTTAGTGTTTCGAATTCAGCTTGAAATCATCATATGTCCACTATGAACGGCGCTATATAAAATAGATTGATTGATTGATTGATTGATTGATTGATTGATTATTAGCCTTTCATTCCAAGGTTAGATAACCTCTAATGTATGATTTGTATATTTCTAATCGCATTATTCTATCCTTTACACGCTCTCAAATTCAGCAATCACTCGCATATATATTTGTATGATTCCAGATGATCGGTGTTTTAAAATACAGTTCATTTGGCAGCGGGTTCAACTCACTGCATCTGAATTAAAACTGTAGCATCGCATGATTGATTATTTTATGTATTTATTTATTTAGCTATTCAAAACAGCAGGTTGATTTCTCAATATCTTTACCCCAAATTGCAGCATTTTTTTTGTACAGCCTTTTGGTTATTGAAATCAGCAAAATTGATTTTAAAAAAAGTTTCCTTTTTGCAACCAAATAGGAGGAGACAGAGCTTTATAAGCCTTTCCCACACGAAAAATATTCCTTGATTTTATTTATGAAGTATGTGGATCTCAAGCAGTAACACAAAATCACAAAATGTACCACTGGAATAATAAAACAGTGGTTTATATTGAATTAATTTCTTTATTTAATCACTTCAGTCATCGATCTATGCGTACAATGTACAGGGTGGTCGAGAATGCTTATCTATATGAAAATAAGTTATGGGTTGAAAAAAAAGTTGTCGAGTTTACTTGTACAGTATTTTTTCATAGAGATGCAATTTGTATTTCTCTTTCATATAGCTAACTGCACAAGTGCAACCTTACTCGCTCTGTTGACTCGTCTTTATACACGGTTCTGGGTCGTGTATTAATATTCATATCAACGAGTTTACCTTTAGGTTGTAAATCACGTGTTTAGGAAGTAAACACGACTCGGACGCATTATAAAAACACACTTTCGTGTATTTCCACTAGTATATTTTGCTAACACTCAAAAGCTCCAGATTGGTGTTTAATTCTGAGGTTTGATTTTACAGTGTGTACTTTCGAAATGTGATTTCTGATAGACAGACTAACAGTGGAGCGTGTGCGTATTTCAGCAAAGGAAACAGAGGCCGACAGTTGCCACACATTTACTCCGAAGGGTACTCCACGCATTGGTTATAAAGGTGTTCACTGAAATTATAGTTATTTATAAAAGCGCGTTGCATCACGTAAATTATATACGTATTTATACCACTTGTAGATATTATGTGCAAGACCCTTTTTTGTTGTAAAATAAACAATAAAAAAACGGAGCTTTACGCAATGAAGACTCATTTAAATCCATTCAATCAGTATAGGGGAGTCTCGCTAAAGCACTTTGTAAGACCGACCGTGTTGCTATTTGAAGGTATTTTGCAGCAGCCGAGTTGTAAATGATCCGAAGAATGAGAAGAAATTGGTTTCCAATCGTCCAGGTGCTGAGAACAGGAATCCAGGCGAAGAGCGAGTCAGAGAAGCGACACAGACAGGCACACTGCAGGCGAATATAGAGGCTGGGAAATCTGAATATACACCCTGTGTGCATTTACACAGGTAACGTTCAGCCGCCCTCCGTTTGTAATGTAGCTGCCAAGCTGAAGAACACATGAAATAAACCCGTTACTTGAATCCACGCAGTTGTGATGGAGGCTTTTCGTGTGTGTGTGTGTGTGTGTGTGTGTGTTACTATCACTGTGGGGACGCAATTTCAGTCAATGTCCCCACAAAAGATAGTAACTCCTGAAAAAACGACGTTGTGGGGACGTCCCCACTTTGTAAAACACGTTAAGAACTAAATATGCCTTAAAAAAAAAAACCACAAAACAAAACAACAACTCGACTTTCACCCTGTGTGGAGTTTTTGTCTGACTGGAGTTAGAAATGGTAAATAAAAATATAGTGAGAGAATGAGAAATCCCTACAAATATAGGAATGCTAAAGTAAGTGTGTGTGTGTGTGTGTGTGTGTGTGTGTGTGTGTGTGCATGCACGCGTCAAAGGAATGTATTTAACACAATGAGGATTAGTGTGGAGATCGCTTTTGTAATTATACAGGGACTGGCCCTCGCTTTGTTATTGTGTCTGGAGTGGCCAGTGACCGCCTCTTCTAACTTGAACTTGGGCTTCCGACGCGGCAGGTCTGTAACTTAGAATGGAAACATTTTATATGTCTGCCTTCGTGTGTGTGAGTGTGTGAGTGAGTGAGTGAGTGTGAGTGTGAGTGTGTGTGTGAGAGTGTGTGTGAGTGAGTGAGTGAGTGTGTGTGTGAGTGTGAGTGTGTGTGCGTGTGTGTGTGTGAGAGTGTGTGTGAGTGAGTGAGTGAGTGTGTGTGTGAGTGTGAGTGTGTGTGCGTGTGTGTGTGTGAGAGTGTGTGTGAGTGAGTGAGTGAGTGTGTGTGTGTGTGTGTGAGTGTGTGAGTGTGTGTGTGAGTGTGAGTGTGTGTGCGTGTGTGTGTGTGTGAGTGGAGAGAGAGAGGAACATTCTAAACAAGCTTACCTGCTGCTCGAGCCTTTGCAGGCCGGACCGGAACGATATTTGTATCGAATCAAAACAGAAATTCGGTTCCGGCGACGCGCTATAAAACAAGCATAGCGCGCGCTCCAGCAAACAACAACAACGATACTACTACTACTACAAATAATAAATAAATACAAATAAATAAAATAAACCGGAGATGTAAAGATGTGTTTACGGGTATTTGACCGTTTCCTCTTATTGAAGACGGCTTAAAAACAGACTTGTGTGATTTAGATTTAGTATTGTAACCGGAAGCATTGGCACGCGTTATTGTGCAAACCAGGGGTAAGAATTATTTACACTCTCGCCAGCAACTCTCGGGGACATTTTTCTTGATCTATCTATTTATTTATTTATTTATTTATGTGTTTGTTTATTTATTAGTTGCCTCGATTATACACAGCGTTACAATGTTACCGTAACCGTTCCTTCCAAATTCATTTGAAATAATTTGGATTTATTAAAAGTGTAATTTATATATATATATATATATATATATATATATATATATATATATATATATATATATATATATATATATATAAATTAGTTACTTCTAATAATGTAAATACAACAGATTGCATAAGTTTGGGACAATGCAGTGAACTGTGTTCGGCTTCAACTCGATTTCTGCCATTTGTTTTGTAGGACAATTTGTAGCAAGATGTTTCCAGAAACGTGGCGCATTGTAAAGAGTATGCAACGGGGCTTTTATGTTGTTTTTTAGGTATCAGTATTAGACCTATATTAAAAATAGCAGAATCAAACTAACTACATACATGAATACAATTTATTTGATTTTTTTTTTGCATTTGATTTTTTGGTACACAAATACAATTTGGACAATATCGAAATTAAAACTACCCACAATTAATGCATTTCTGAATTATACGTCAATCGACACATTTCTATATATTTTTGTAAACTCTATACATTTACTGAAATGTATCCTTTGTGATTATAATCTTGATCAACGCAAGAAATATGCAAACAAAAAAATCAAATGTTTCGAGGAGAAATTTTTCAATGTTTAGTCGAAACGTTTGTCACTGAATTATAGTTTATTTTGGTGTTTGTTAATTCAGCCCTAACGTTTTGAATAAAGACATAGACCATACATCAACGTTATTTTCCCCCCTTTACACATATGCCCAGGACTTCCTTGTAATAGAGCGTGCTATTTCAATAAGTTATTGATGTTTGAGGTGACTGATGGAAGTGATATTCTTGAAAGTACAAGGACTGTAATCATGAGAAGTATAATCGATGCAGCATGTCCACTCCCCACCCCTCATGTGCCTTGTCTTGCTGTGCATTAGCGACGCGCCCAAACCTTAATAATAAACCAATTTCCATTTTGAAGTAACACAACTATATATTATAAGAGAGGCAACGGAAAACGTGCACTAATAAAAAGAGTAAATGATAGACTTTCAGACCCAATACAGAAAAAGCGCAAACAAATACACCCGGGAAACAAAATACACCCGGGAAACAAATACACCCGGGAAACAAATACACCCGGGAAACAAAATACACCCGGGAAACAAAATACACCCGGGAAACAAAATACACCCGGGAAACAAAATACACCCGGGAAACAAAATACACCCGGGAAACAGAACGATCCCCAAACAACGGCTTATAAGAAAATAAAACTTTAGCAGAAAGTCCTGATTGAATCAATCTTGGATGTCTCACAATGTGTTTTACATTAAAACACAAATAGCACCCCTATATTGTATGTATCTAAACTTTATAGAAATTTGGTCAGATACCCGCGGAACTTTGTGGCACGAAAACACAAAAACTATTTTTGTTATCATAATTATTTTGCACAGTGCTTTAGCCATGAAGTTTATTTCATTTATTTAATGTATTTATTTAACCACGGAGATTTTATAATTCCTGTCGAATTTCCAGCCTTTTTTCTCATAGGTTTATTTAATACGTTCTGGTTCGCATGAGCTCAATTTTCTTCTGCCCAATACACGAATACAACCCATTCACAAAAACACATGCCCGGTGTGGGCTTCATCCTGCTCTCGTACCTAATAAGCCTGTCTGTTGTGCATTAAGCATCTATACTCCACACCCTGTCGTTTTAATACACGGACGCGAGCAAGCAAGCTTGGATAAAGCATTTGGAGCGGGCCAACTATAAATCTAACGTCTCGTTTAAAGAAAAATGTCAATGTTTTTTTTTTTGTGGTTAGATGTTTTGAATATGAAACAGACTTTTGAATCTGTTCTAAATGAAAACGGTTTCTGGCGCTATACAGAACCCCATTGAAAGTGGGGCTCTGATTAAACCACGGTGAAACCAAATCTCTGTACGAACACATGGGCTTTGGTTGGGTCGGGCTGATGAGTAAGCAGACAACGCGACTGAACTGAGTTACATTAAAACAAACCAACACACCCATGCGCGTAAAGCGACCACACCACTCAGCGCGTTTCCAGTCTAAAACACTGACATGTTGGTTTTCTTTTTGGTGTGGCTTGTTTTTGCTGAAATGGCGAGTGGACACCCCCCCACCTCATGTGTTTTATAAAGATCCGTTTGGTTTGGGGGTTTCCCTTCAGAATCCTCAGATATCTAAAGGAACCCCACAAACCGATGGTCTTCAAAGGATGTTTCATTGCATTCTGCTTGCGTGCGGCGTGCATCAGTTCGGTTCATTACTGATTTAATCCATTAGAAACCAGCATCAAGAAGAGATGAAGGGGGTGGGGTGCGAGTGGAGGCTGCACAGGGGAGGTTGATTCCCCCCCCCCCCTAGTCTAGTTTGTTCCAGTTTGGGCCTTTGTTTCTTGCAGTGTCGTTGGTGCAGAACGTACCCCAATCTCAAGACCCCATGGGTACATTGAAATAATATATAGAACGGATCGGGTTTTAAAAAATAAAAAAAAGCCGGCCAATATGAATTTCAATTAAAGGGGAAGGTGTGTTGGATCCACTATACTCAAGACTGCCATATTGTGAGCTATTTTTATAAAACAAGAAAACCTACGATGCCAATAACTAACACACACACACTTATCCATATACATATGCACACACACACACACATACATGCTGTTGCTGCCAATGAGGAGAACGCATTAAAGATTGGGTTTCTATCGATGCTGCGTTTGCAAGGTTGCTGCCGATGGTTATGCTGTGTAACTTGCTTTGTTATTCACGAGTGCTACCTTTATTGATTGCATATTGAAATAGCAATGGATTAAACATACTTGTCAAAATATAGAAACACGTGACCTTCTATACAATTAATGACTAAGAAAATACCGTACGGGACATTTACCTTAATATTGACAGGTTTTTAAAATGATGGTCAAAGTTGTTCAAAATGAGTGTAAAATACTTATACCTTGAATAATACAGACGCATACACGAGAATGAATACAAATACAGTTTTATTAAGTCAATATAGGTAAGCTTGCCGTAAAATACGGTATTTCCTTTACAGTGCAGCGATCACAGGATACCCTGTTGTGCAAATATTCTATACAGCCAGGTGTGGACTTCCAAGGGTGACTAAGAACCAGATACCTGTTTGTCCTGCTGTAAAGCGAGACAGAAATTAGAAATGTGTGTGTGTGTGTTCTTTCAAAGGGTATAGGGTTAGGAAACGTTATTTTTAAATGTTTTCAAATATGAATGTTTGCATTAAATGCGTCAGTTTGTGCACAGAGCTTCTGTTTCAATGTATTCGGCAACCTTCCGAGTCAGCTATTTCTGGAGAAACATCCTTAAAAATGTCTGGTTTTAGTATCATAAAAAAAAAAAAAATTATATAACACACACACCAAATAATTCACTTTAATTGAAAAATACCGGCGTTCACGGATTTCGAATTGAAACACGAATGACTGGATTAAACACTGAGAATATGTTGTCATCGTGGATTTGTTGCATTTCCTCCTTGTTCTTTCTACTGACACAAACCAAACCAAACCCAAACACTCAGCCAGCGGCGATAAAGCAGCGTTCCTGATGCATTGTCTTTTCAATGGCTGAGTATTCCAAAACACACCTTGTAATTCCACAGCACTGCACCACAGCACACCGCGAAATAAATCAAAGTGACCTGAAATACTGCAAGTTACTGCAGCACCGGCGGCGTGCTTGATGCGTCCGATCCGGCGCACTGTTTCTAGAGAATTATTCTAATTGTGTCACTCAATTGTTTTGATGCAGGAAAACTAATTTAGGCATGCTGGCTACTTGCACGATTTAATACTCGTCTGCCCTAGACACATAAAACCGCAGGAAACGCTTCTTAAATTATTCCAAACGTGTTTCAGAAGCACGGTTATTTTATTGTGAACTTCAAATCACACTCCAGACGTTCGGTAGAAGATTTGAAAAAAGCCGTAGATTTGTAGACACGAGGGGTTATATATTAAAACACACAAGACTCAGAGGCACGGGCATTGATTTTTAACAAAAACTCTGGAAACGCTGCATATCATTTTCCAACTCTTGATCGATCGAGATTGTATATATATATATATATATATATATATATATATATATATATATATATATATATATATATATATATATATATATATACACCTTTGTGTGTGTCGATATTATTAACCCTGTACAGGACTCTGAAGCTGCACTGTCCGAATAGAACAGTAAACTGGATTTATACGCGCTAACTGGGCCGCGATGATAAGGTCCGGCCACACGAACAGCTTTCTGCTTTAATTGAAGCAGTAAATTAAGACGCTTTCAGGGGTACAGTGTAATTGGATAGAGAATTTACTACACCAGGCCTGCAGTGTATTGGATAAAGGATTTACAGACGAGCACTCGAGGTAGAACGGAATGCGTTCGGATAGAACGCTTGGGAGGGGGGTTTCATCGCGGTTCAGTAAAGAACCATTGGACCGCAAGGAAACCGGAGCGGGCTATGTGTCCACGGGGTTCCGGAAAGAACCATTTGGGCAAAAGATTTAGATCAATTATAATAATTAAAAACTGCTGATTCGAGTGCACTACACTGTCCATAATACATCCAATTCACAATAACACACACACAGCTTCCCAACATAACACAATTGCTACATCTGGGGGAATGTATGACTCTAAATCCTAACTTTTTTCCCCCCAACAACAAATGTATGTATTGTAGTGAAATCAAAATTACAGTCTCAAGTAGTTTATATTTATTCTGTTTATAATTGCATATGTATGTGATCTGGGGAAAAAAAAAAAAAATTAAAAGGGTTTCTTAAGTTATCCGAGCTTATTCTTAAATTATTATTATTATTAATAAATAATAATAATAATAATAATAATAATAATAATAATAATAATAATAATAATAATATTTTCTTAGCAGACGCCGTTATCCAGGGCGACTTACAGTCGTAAACAAAAATACATTTCAAGAATCACAGTACAAGCATTAATACAATTAAGAGCAAGATATTATATATATATATATATATATATATATATATATATATATATATATATATATATATATATATATATATATAATAAAGCTCAAAGAGCCAGCTGATATAATATTGGGGGTACTGCAGCTCCCCCAGTTAAGAACCAGATACCTGTTTGTCCTGCTGTAAAGCGAGACAGAAATGAGAAATGTGTGTGTGTGTTCTTTCAAAGGGTATAGGGTTAGGAAACGTTATTTTTAAATGTTTTCAAATATGAATGTTTGCATCAAATGCGTCAGTTTGTGCACAGAGCTTCTGTTTCAATGTATTCGGCAAACTTCCAAGTTAGTTATTTCTGGAGAAATCATTATATATATATATATATATATATATATATATATATATATATATATATATATATATATATATATATATATATATAAATAAACACACACACCAAATAATTCACTTTAATTGAAAAATACCGGCGTTCACGGATTTCGAATTGAATCACTATAGAGAAGGAGTTACATGTAAACGGTTAAGATACCCGGGAAAGCCTATACTGAGCGTGAAGACAAAATACATCATATGAAAAAGTGTTAAGAACAGTAAAGACGTAATATTACATGCATTAAACGCACAGCCGATAATGACACTAATCATTTTAAACTGTGTCCCTCCGATACCCTATAATGCTATTTATTTTGTATTGCAATTTTCAAATATTATAGAAAATTGATTTTTTCCCCCAACGCTTACACACACTTCCTTTAAAAGGAAAGAAATGCTTCAAGTTAAAGCAACGTGTTTTCATGAGATGCCAGTATTTTTCTCTCTTTTTGTTCTTTCACTTTCTTGAGAGCCTCTCTCTTGTGTTGACGGATTCCTTAATTGCTGGTTGTTTGCATGCAAACTCGACAGAAAGTGTGAAGTTCATTCTTGTGCGTCTAGACTCTCGTTACGACCCTGTTTGTCTGATTTTCTTAACTTGACCTTGGCCTTCTGTGGCAGCTGCCGGTTGGAGGAAATCTTTTAAATCTCACAAGTATCTGATCTGTATCGCGACATCTGCTCGTCGACCCGATCAAAGGCACAATGGAATAGCCGCAGTGTGGGTCGATATATTGGGCTATGTTGCTTAAAAAAAAAACCAAAGCAAATAATCAATCAATATATAGGTAAATAGATAAATCAATACAATAAAAGCCATGCAAAAAAAAAAACATGCATTTCTGATTGTTAGTTGGTGATAGAATTCTGTGATTTTGAGGAAATGCATTATATGGTGCTTTACATTAGTTTTTGGTGTTTTAAATTAGTTTTTAATCTCATATTAATATAAGGAAATGGTTTTCCTTAAATAAGTCTTGCAATGTTATTAATTGGAAAGCGCGGCGGACAATGACCGCTCACTGCACCTTACATTATAAAATCAACAAGGCGATAGTGGAATGCGACAGCATGTTTAAAAACACACGAACACCTTAAAAATGCAACATTGCAAAGATCACACGCTTAAAAATGGTTATTTTGAACAACGTACTTTATCAGCTGGGCTCTTTGTTCTTGAGCTGCGGTGTAAAAGCGAGTTTGCACTCCCACGCCGCCATTGGCCTGCTCTGAATTTAACAGACGCCCCCGCATTCATTTGTCTTAGAAACTTGTTTCAATAATACTTACTAGCCAATAATACTTTAGTCAATTTATATATATATAAAATCACACATACATACATATATCTGTGATCTCACCACGTGCTTCTTTTACATTATAGGAAACATTCCGTTTATTTAGCACTGATAAATATGGTTTGCTTTTCTTAATTTGTATTTTTGTTCAGTACACTTGGTCATAATAATGCTTTATACTAAAGGAATGATATACCAAGCTGTACAATGTATTTACATTGTGTGTGTAATATATATTATATATATATATATATATATATATATATATATATATATATATATATATATATAATCACACAGAAATCACCCAACATATGAAATTAAGTAGTTCAACACAAAATCTGAACAAAATATGAATGACTAAGAAATTTGTAGTTTTGAAGAAACAAGAATTACTTACAGTAGAAGAATAACGGGAAAAAAACGGATAAATAGATTCAGTAACGTTTAAATAGACAGGAATAGTAGATCGTTACATCATTAACTATGTAGTAAATGACATCATAAGAACATTAATAGATTTCAGTACAAATAAGTGAGTGTGGTTACCATGACATCGCGGTAAACATACCGAAGCGATGGGAAGTTGGTTCTTTTGAGCAAAAACTTACATATATATATATATATATATATATATATATATATATATATATATATATATATATATATATAATTACACACACTTGAACGGCAATTCACACCAACATATAAACCAGCATAAGTAAGATATTAAGCCTTTGTGCTTAATAAGCTTTGTGTTTTTAATATTATTAATATAATGCCGTGTAACAACATGCATTAGATCGACGATAATTCGAGTGCTTAAATATTTTTTAAAAAACTAAATAAAAACTTTCCGAATTGATTTTAACTCAAGACCAAAACAAGTCTGTTAACATTACATTGTGCATTAAAAAAATGGCAGTATATATATATATATATATATATATATATATATATATATATATATATATCTCACACACACAACAAAAACGCATATTAAAAGGCGCTACAAATCGTAAGGCAATTTAAGAACACGAATGGAACCTTAATTAGTACATCACATTGAAAAAGGCCTGTATCGCGTTGAAAAAGTACAGGCGACAAAATCAATAGCCAAGTGTTTTATTGTAAGATTTATTAAAATATATATATTATATATATATATATATATATATATATATATATATATATATATTCAATCAGAATAAAGCTACTATAATGAAAGCAGGTTCTATGCACAGAACGCGTTAAGCGCATCAGAACTTTCAAATAAGAGATTTTTTATATTTATTTAAAGGTATTGCGTAGGTTTAATACGGAATGTTAAAAACGCGATTGTTTGATCCCACACTGCAATCACGACTAACGACCGAATTATGATTTGTAAATAAATACAATCGCTGTAAAAATGACACATGCCACTAACAGTAACACAGAAAAATAAAGCGTAGCAGCGTCAGAGCTATACTGTTTAAAACACACTCTCTACAATGACACACTATCTCTCTCTCTCATATATACACACAGAGATATAGACAAAGTATTTTACCTATAAACTGCATATAGTCCACATTCCTGTGAGTCAAAATGTTTACTTTAAGAAAATAAAAGTCCTAGAATCGGCTAAATCGTGTACATTGATAGTGTCCGTCTTCCCCTTTAAGGGTTGTCAATTCTAAACTCGCGTCAGCCAATGGGATGCCCCCGCCTAATTTCCAAAGGTGATCGGGAAATATGAGATAGGGACTTTTTAAAAGGGGATCACATGAGCAAGCCCCCCTCGAGAGCTTCATTTCGCCTCATTTGCATATCACGTGCCCCGATCTGTATCTTTAATGAACTGGTCACTCGCACTTTTGACGCAGGCGCATGCGTGTAATAAAAAAAGAAAAAAAAGAAAGTGCGTTGAGAAATGAGGTGTCTCTGTTGGGGGAACTGGATTTTTAAATAGCACCGGCAGCCCGTGATATGACGACTTCGTTGGTTCTGCATCCACGTTGGGCGGATACCTTCATGTACGTGTATGAAAAAAGCCCGCATGAAAATAATCACAATAAAAACTCAGCCATGGAGGTACTAAGTGGAAATTGTCCAGCGAGCCACTGCCGGGATTTGATCAACCACCACCACCCAGCTATAGGTCGCCATTCCGGGAGCATTGCAACTCACCAAGGGTCGGTCTATTCGGACATTTCTTCCCCGGACCCCAGCAGGCAGTGCCCCGCACCCCAGACTTCTTCCAGCGCGCCCCTGGGCTACGGCTACCCTTTCGGAAGCCCTTACTACGGGTGCCGGCTGTCCCATTCGCACAACGTGAACTTACAGCAGAAGCCTTGCTCCTACCACCCCGCTGAAAAGTATGCTGAACCCAGCGTCGCTGTCCCCTCCGAGGAACTATCGTCCCGGGCTAAGGAGTTCGCGTTTTACCCGAGTTTTGCCAGCTCATACCAAGCCGTCCCGGGCTATTTAGACGTGTCGGTGGTACCGAGCATGAACTCCCACCCGGAACCGAGGCACGATGCGTTGATACCCATGGAGGGTTATCAGCACTGGGCGCTGTCGAACGGTTGGGACGGACAGGTTTACTGTACCAAAGAGCAAACGCAATCGAGTCATCTGTGGAAGTCGCCTTTTCCCGGTATGAACCTCATAGCACGTCTTATTACAACAGAACTACATTAAAATATGCGACAGAATATAGAATTATACAAAGCAATGCTTAGCCACATGCAACGGTCTGCAATCACACGGTAAACAAGTGTATGGGAATGCAAGTGTGCCCGCTTAGCTGAAGGGGCCGTACATAACAAAGGGAGGTATCTCGTTCTGTTTTCTATACATTATTTAATGCAGATGTTTCATAATACATACAAGCTTTGTTTTTTTAAAAGGGGTTGTGTTTTCAATGCACGCTTTTTTTTTTTTTTTTTAGCAGACACAGACCGTGGAATTAAGAAATAAATTCAAAATCCTGTTTTGATAAGTGTTATACCATTTTGCGACTATGATTTTCCACATGCGTAAAGATTTATGACTTACTGTCAGTAATATTTGCCTACCAAGGGGAAAAAAAGTAGCGACTAAGGTTTTTTTTTTCCATTGTTAACTTCTGCCAATTATCGGGGATTAATTTATGTTTAGACGGTTGACATGGCGATTACAGTAAAATAGAAACACCGAAAAAAATACAAAAAACACTCATCTCTGTTGCCCGGACAATCACAAATGAACACGTACCCGTCCCGAACAATGCAATTTACCAGATTTTTTACAAGCCCAAAGTCCACACAAACCGCAAATGAAAACTCAATCTCTCACATCGGATTCCAAACAAAATCTAGAAACCGTTTATAAAAAAACAGCAGCATAACTTCCTGAAACTATAGCAATGTGGGTCTGAAGTGAATGTTTGTTTGAAATAAAGCAACGAGGAGCAGAATATGAATCGCGTGTGCAGGATTTCTGCTAGACTGCTTACACTTCACGCACACTGAAATGTGAGGAGAACAGCTTCGGGATTGAATCCGCAGCCTATGTTATCAGAGAGACGGACAGCGCCAATAAATCCTGCTTTTGTCGTAATCCTAACTTCCAACAAAACCGGTTTTGTGCACATTATAAAAACAGATGGATCTGATGAGATTTTAATCTCAGCACTTCATCGTCATTGCGTCGGGTACATTATCGTGAGTATTTTGAGAGTGCAATCGTAGAAACGCGGGTCAGACAGTAACAATGGAGCAGTATTAGTTCCTATCCCGCTGCTCATTTTCCACTTTATTAAAACGTGGGTCTAAAATTCTACCATCAGCACGTTGCGAACGTGCGTGCGCTCAGCTTTCTGCCATTGCCACGATGCGCCTATTGCACGTGCAGTACTTTAAAAAACGTGCCCCGTTTCATAAATACAAATGCTAGGAGCGGCTATTAATTTGCTGGGCTGCACTATTGCTAAACAACAGGAGATCAGATTTAAAAAAAAATGTTTAAAATCAACTATTCGATGCGCTACATCAATTCCGTTTAAAAAAAACAGCATGGATTTAAATGCAAATTCCGCAATGTAAGTGATTGTGATTGATCAGTGGAGAGCGCGTTCTGTTTGATAGATACGTGTTAAAGTCTGATATAAACCAGCACTGTGTGCATATGTGCGGTTGCATTGTCAGAAGAGCGCTGACAGCATACAAACCCTCCGCGTTTCAGAACAGCGCTGACAGCATACAAACCCCATCCGCGTTACAGATGCCTGTTAAAACCTTGCGTGGATTATGCAAATGTTGGCGGAAGTCGTTCGGCCTGCCCGCGAGACACATTTGTGTTCATCCCTCAAGTTTAAAGAACAATATTCATGGATAGAATACACGCTTTCCAAGTAGCGTTGATTGCACTGCGTCCGGTCAATACAAAAGTCTTAATATAGAGATAATAATGAGAACGTGAATAACTCGGCAACATATTTCTAGGACATCTTTTAATGAGAACGGGACACAAACAAGTGAATAAATATTGTATATATACACACACACACCGATCTAAAATAAATCTATCGGATATATAGTTCAATATACATCAGCCTGGATTTATTTGCAAATTCTGCAATATTAAGTGAATGTATTTGACAAACTGAGAGCGCGTTTTGTTGGAGGACACCTATATATTCGGTCTTAATATCTATTGCCTGTAAATACACAAATAAACTGAAATACCCAAATTGAATTTGTGTAATTTAAAAGATTTTAAATGCTATCTATTTATGCACACAATATGAGCGCACGTGACGGTTGCCTCAATGGAGAAGAGAAAGGGCTCCTGCTGTGGTCTTTTTAAACCGCTTTAGAGACGCATTTCAGTGCTTATACGAACTGAAGTCACTTCCAATTCTACCCACACACTCCCCGCTTGAATATAGAGATCGCTGTGTAACCTTGGAAGAAAAAACACACACACGTGTAATGCGATATCACCGAGATTAGAGAAATATAAAATCAACACTAAATGTTGACTTCTATCGTCCACGGTGGTTTCGCAACTCCAACGACAGTAGGATATGTATCTTCCTCACACTGCGTGCATTATATTATAAATGCATGTTAGAATTTAAATTCTAAAAAATACACTACCTCCCCAACACCGAAAACACCCACCACTGCGCGGCACACAACGGCAATCGCCATAGCCACTTCAAAACCACCGGGGGCCGAGGACCTTATCACAGTGTGGTAACATACATGCGTCCTGCACATGTGACACGCCCTTCCAAATCGCAGAGAGCGGCGGCGCAATCGACGGCACCTGCGTCTCTATGCTTTACGCGTGAGGACAATTTTAAATTCATCAAAACACTTATTTACATGGAGTTCAGTGTTTGCGTGGAGTTTTCTATTGGTTATCTGGTCTAGGGAACTGTGACCCAGTCAATCGTAAAGGTATACTGTAAGACAATGCTATCCAAAAATAATGGATATAAATGCTGTAGACTCAGATGTCTTTCTCTCCCCCCCCGCTCCTCCTCCTCCTTCTTCTCCTCCTCCTCCTCCAGATGTCGTCCCGCTGCAGCCGGAGGTAAGCGGATACCGTCGCGGACGGAAGAAGCGGGTCCCCTACACGAAACTGCAGCTGAAGGAACTGGAGAAGGAATACGCGGCCAGCAAGTTCATCACCAAAGAAAAGCGGCGCCGCATCTCCGCCAACACCAACCTCTCCGAACGCCAGGTGACGATCTGGTTCCAGAACCGCCGCGTCAAAGAGAAGAAGTTTGTGTGCAAATCCAAGACGTCACACGTGCCCCCCACTTGATACCCTCACGCCCCCCCCCCGGCCCCCCAAAGTGATGGATTTTATTTCTCCCTACACCCCCCCAACCATCCAACCCACCCCTCCCGTGAAATCAAGAATATTTATCTCATCATCTTGTATAATTCATCTGATCTTTTTTTTCTTTTGATCTTTTTTTTTTTGTAAAATCTATTTAAAATAACGTTAAAGAGAGACCGTCTCCCTTATATTTTATTATATATATTTTTGGGGGACATGACTTTACAGCTGTGGACATTCAGTTATATCATTCATTCTTTCATTCATATATATATATATATATATATATATATATATATATATATATATATATATATATACACATACATACACATAAATAAATCAGTTGTGTGTATTACAAGCAAAACACATCTATGTTGTTATTTTTTCTAGATTAGTTTACACTCGTCAAAGGATGTAGCATTTTATTCTTTAAAACAAATACATGAATTGCAGTTTCTGAACTTGTGAAAAACTTATTACTTAAAAAAAAAGTAACCCATCGGAACTGCTGGTGCACGGCTGCTAATGTCGGAACTGTGGAGCACGCGCCACGTGTTTCTTTATCGTTATTACAAATTAAAACAAACTCGGGATAATTAAAAAATACATAATTAAAATAAAGACTAACAAACTGAATAGAAAATATTCACACTTTTGGTTCAGTTTTTTTTGTAAAATAGGTCTTAACTGAGCGCAGTTGTCCTTTATGTGCGCTCTTTCTCTCCTGCTTTTCTTTTTGGTTTTGTTGTCTCGTGTATTGGTGTGTGTATTGTGATGTTTGAATAATACCTACTGAACAGAAACGTGTGTTTCTTAAAAAAAAAAAAAAGAATAAAAAAATAAATAAAATTAACTTTTTTCTTCGCTTCGTCTTTGGGATGTTTTATATAATCACCCGAGTCAAGAAAAACAGTTTGTGTGAACTCTATTGAGTTCGACAAGTTGCACGGCCAAAACTTAAAACATACACACACATTTTATTTATTTTATATATATATATATATTACACACACACACACACCTGCATTATAAAATACATAGACTTAACGTGGTACAATTCTGCACACAGAGACTGAAGGGGATGGATACACACACACACACACATATTTAATCAGACACCAGGAACGGTGTGTGTGTGTGTGTATTATATTACACACATACCCACACATACCCACACACACACACACAATAACAAAACAGTATATTGCAATCGATCGATGGAAATTCACGATTCCAATGCAATCGAAAATGATCTTTCATTTCCACCTACATGAGTTATTATGGATCGCTACATTGCTGGTGTACAAGAGCACGGATTGCTGTGAAATTGGCCACATTTACAAGATATGCAACAAGTCAAGGGGCACATATACTGAAAACAGTGTGAGGAAGATCTTAATCTTAAAAGTCCCGGAATGGAACAAATATGTACAAGTCTGAACTGTATTACACAACAGAACACACACACTATATATATATATATATATATATTATATATATATATATATATATATCTATATATATATATATATATATATATATATACACACACACATATATACATATATATATATATATATATATATATATATATATATATATATATATATATATATATATATATATATATATATATACACACACACACACACACACATATATATATATATATATATATATATATATATATATATATATATATATATATATATATATATATAGGCATGTCTGCCCACTTTAAAAGGAAATCTGAAATTATTTTTGAAAGCGTTTGGATCACATTATATTGGCGACAATATTAACATTTCAACGCGGGACTTGTAATTAATTATTATTATTATTATTATTATGTATTTCTTAGCAGAATTAATCTGGAAATCACAGAAGCAGATAGGAATGGTGCAATTCCGCAATGCGGTAGAATTAATAGTTTAGAATCTGAATCGTGAAGGCTTTGGTTTTCTCTACACGAACCAGCCTTCACATACTGCTCGAAACGAGTGGCAGTGCCATGCTGCACTGGATGCAGCTCGATATTACTCAACATGCATGCATCTCAAACAGCAGCTTACACTCCGGTGTTTTGTGCGAGTTGAACACACACACACACACATATATATATATATATATATATATATATATATATATATATATATATATATATATATATATATATATATATATATATATATATATGAATACTGAATAATGCGTACGATTACATAAATATGCCAGATTTAAAACAAGAAAAACTCTTATTATCCAAAACCCAATCTCGATATCAATCGAAATAAACATAAAACTAGTGTGCTGAGAAATATTTTTTATTTATGTATTTATTAATAAACCTCTGAATTATACACACACACACACACACACACACACACACACACACACACTCACATTTCTGACACGCATTTCAAAAAAATAAATACAACTCTTCAGTTTAATTGTTAAAGTGACCACCATATCGAACAGGATCAGTTTAAGTTTCTACAACAGTGGAAAATAAAACCGAGTATTATCGCCAGTAATATATTATATATATATATATATATATATATATATATATATATATATATATATATATATATATATATTATTTCAACTTTTGCTTTCCATTGCTCGGAGGTCCAGGGCTACAGCAATCGTTTTAACTCACAGAAAATTCATTTTTATTCACACGACACATTTGTGTGTGTGTGTGTGCGTGTGAGTGTATATCAGTGTGTGTCTGTGTGTGTGTGTGTGCGTGTTTTGGTCGATATTTACTTGTACTTATTTGAATACGTTCTTTAACCCAGCTGTACTATTATAAGCCTCGAATCATACTGAAGTGTCTAAAGATTTGATAGAATGCTGGATTTAAATGTCGCTACTGTTTATATCCCAAAAGGATGCATCCCAATCGCAGGAAATAATATCAATAACAATAATAATAATAACAATAATCATTTCAGATGAGAAGGAATTGATATGTAAAGGACATGAGATTTCATGTTTACCAATTTCAAGACGAGATTAACGAAGGACTGTTCCAATAAGTTATATTTTTATGAAGACACGTCACAATAATATAATCTATATTGTATACCAATTCTAAATTATAAAAATCTAAATTACACTTAGTTGTAAAGAAAATGCCGTGGAGTGGAAGAGAGAAAAAAAAACAAGTTTTCTAAATATAAGTGTGAAACGCGACAGTACAAATTAAACCCGACCAGAGCCATTGTGTATAATTACATACTGCAAATGCCACGCTGAAACGCACAATACAAAAAACGTATTGCATTATAGATGGCTCTGACAATTGCTATGTTAAGAATATTTGGCAGCGTCCAAAAACACCTTTATTGAGTTTTCAAAGTGCATGCATTTATCGCTATGTTTACTCAATAGTAAGAGAATATATAACTTCGCACAGTGTCGACAAAAATATTCAACGTATCACTAAATACCTGCACAGTTTTGCAAGACACGCTCAGGTACATTTCAAACCTCAACAATAACAGGTTTTATTTCAAGTTTCCTCTTGGGTCTGTACGAGCGAGAACGCGCTGATCTTTCTTTGTAACCCCGCGTTCCGCACTGTAACGTTACAGGTCAACATGTCTCGCTTTCACAGTCTATTTTAAAACATGCCTCTTTCTCCAATTCCTTCATCGGCAACACGACTGTATCAAACTCAAGAGCAAGTTAGCGAACACGCAACATTAATAACAGCACACCAAGTATTCGGTTAGCATCCAATCATTTATATAAAAACAATTGCTTACAAGACAATAACAATATTTTATATATATATATATATATATATATATATATATATATATATATATATATATATATATATATATATATATATAATCACACACACATATATACACACATTTGAAAAAGCAAAACTGCTGTGTACCAAAAGGTGCAAAATCAAAGAGATAAAGGGTCATGTAGATACAAAAATGTGAAGAATTGATAAAGAAAAAAAAATCTATTCTATCGGGACGTTTCGGTCTACAGCTGGATGGGAAGATCAGAGCTGTACAGAAAACACAACACAGCTTGTTTGCAGTACTGGCGCTTCCATTCAGCTGAGGAACGGCTTGCAGGCCGAAACGTCTGGATAGACTAGATTATTTATCAGGTATTCACATTTACACACATGCGCGCAACACACACACACACACACACACACACACTATAAACCTGAACTTAAAAAGAAAAGCAAAAAAAAGCACATTGAAAAAAATATATAAATAAAACTGGCGTTTGGAGATGCATGAGCCTAAACATGCGCTGAAAATGACATGCCGATTTGAAATATAATAAAACTGGACGGGGTCCGAGTTTGGGTATCATGCGTATGTGTGCTAGTCGGCTTTCAAGGTGTTTGTTATTTTGTGTTGGCTGCTTGATCCGCGTCTGGGGTTCTTGACGTCACTTCTGCGTTACCCTTGAACGTGACTATGCAGTCTCTTTGACCTTGACATCACAGCGGCTAGTGCATAATAAACAGGGGCGGGGTGGGCTGGAGACCGCCGCCCGTGCGCACTGCTGGGAACGCGGAAGCATTCGGAGACGCGCAGCCGCCACTGACACGCCGCTGTTTACAGACAAATAAGGTGTGATTCTCCAAGTCTAGACTGCGTTAACGACACGCCATAAACGCATAAAAAACGATAGTGCAGAAAAACCCAACCAAGCAGCTTCTCTGTACAACAAGACAAACTACATTTCTGGGGGTCTTGGTCGTTTCTAAATGCCACGCAACGCCGTTTAAAAAGTATACGTTTTAAATGTAATCATATACAATAAACTACAGCCTACTATCTATCTCTCTCTCTTACACACACACACACGATTTCAATATAAATACGTGAGTGTACTAACCATCCATTGTTTGTTTTCAAACGCATTTTCGCTTGACAAAAGTATGTTACACACACACGCGCATATAAATAATCTCTCGCAGGCTTGGTAAACGTGTTCCAGGTGTCTTTCTGCTTGAACCCGGGACTCTCGTTTCCTCTGTGTTCTGTGTCACTCCATACACGGAACCACGCGTCCCGTTTGGCTACAGGTTGAGCCTGGAGGATTCAGTAACCGTGTGCTTAATATCTGCGAACCTGCAGCTGTGTGCCGAACAGGACGCGTCAGAAACGTGCCTCTGATGGTTATAATTTTCAACCATATTCATGTTGTATTTAAGAACGACAAGGGCCGATATAGGGATGCAAATGTAGCTGACATTTTGGTTCACGGTAATACACACACACTCTATAAGAATCGGTGCAATGTCCAGAATCTTCTATTAAAACCTGACACACGGATACACTCGATTTATCTGACGTTATCTTTTATATATATTTAATAGATTTTAGTGCCAGCATGGTAAGAGTGTTTTTTGTGCGACAGCTCTAACAGGAAACACACCACTATGTGCAAGTGAAAGACTTTATATTTGCAGACATTTTGCTCTTGAATAGAATCGTACACCAAATACACACAAAATATATTTTATATAGCAACACACACACACACACACACACAATGAAATACTTGAATTTGTACTGAACTGCAAAGAGCTATATTAATGTAATTTAATACATTTTCTGTATTTATTTATTCATTAAGTTAGGAGATTATATATAATGCGAGAGAGAAATTTATATATATATTTATTATATATATATATATATATATATATATATATATATATATATATATATATATATATATATATATATATATATATATATATATATATATATATTTGCATACATACACTTTTCTTTAAACAGCTGAAGGTCTTTTGCCCAAAACGTCCTGAAAATAAAATTTGTAATCTTTTAAAACTTTATCTGCATTTTTTAAAAACCTTTCTTTCATATGCCTTCAATTTTGTACACTGCACTTATCTATATACACACACACACGACTTTTTTTTCAAAAGACCGTATTAACAGTAATCTAATGTTTCTTTTTGGCACGATAGTCAAGGTTGGTGCTAATTACGGTCGGTGAAACCATGTTTACACGAACACAACATATTGTAAGCTATGATCACGCAGAATACGAGGTTCACTTAAGCCTCGTAGTTGTTTTTGTTTTGTTTAGTGAATGAACTATAAAGCTATCGCACTGCAGCTGTCGAATAGCGTTAATTAGGCAGCATGTGACGTGGTTTATGACGCGGTAGGCGCTCTTATAGGTAGAGTTCGAATACCTCTGCTGGTCGCTACATGGAAATATCAGGAAGTGAAGCGGAAATAAAGAGCATTGCTGGCTGTGGGATAAACACAGACTCCGGAGATGTGCGCGTGTCTGCATATATACTCATATTTATACCTGGTTTGCATCATGCCCGCAACTCGCCTCAAGAACACACAAATGCAGTCTACAAGCATTTTTGTTTTCTCCTGAAAAAAAAACCCCAAAATCTAACGCAATGACATCCGTTGTAGATTTTCTGTGCCCATGCTTTTTAAATTAATAAAAATGCGTTATAAAACTTTGATTCTTAAATCCGTCAGCGTTGCAGGTCGTTTGCATGAAATTATTCAAAAAGCAAGGACGATTTGCCTAATGTGTTTTAGCTTGCGGATTTGCCATGTCTACTATATACATTCTGTAATACAGACTGTTTGAACAAAATGATATTTGATTGTTCTGGGTACTGACTAATCACTAACAGACACCCTCACTCCAGACTACACTGAAAAAGCTCTTTGTTTTGGCGAGTTCTGAATTGGTTCCCTGCTCGTTCTAGTTTAATTTTCACGTGTTTTTATTTGATTTTCTTTTACAAGAACTGTTTATCGATATTAAAATGTACTACCGCTGGCCCAGGCGAGCTCATTAATAGTTTTATGTCGTAAAATCACAGGATGCATCGATTATTATTTTTTTAATAACCTTTATACAGAGTCGCGTTCTTTTGCGAGTATCACGCACGATTTAAATTCAATTTACCCTGATCGAAGGATTCATTTCTCCATATATATATTATTGTTTATAGGTTTGGAAGAGTTTGAAAATGTCAATGAAACAGTATTTAAATAATTTAATTTTTTTCCCACTCATAATATTTTTTCCAGGAGTTGTGGGATACAAACAAACGTTACAGTGCGAGAAGAAAAGTTATCTAGCGGTTTGCTAACATAGCTTTTTATTTACAGTATAGCGTTATATTTTTAGGAATGCGTGTTTTAAAAGTTACTTACTAGAAACAAGACAAACGTAGGAATAAAGACCATATTCATTATAACTCCATCCTATTAAATTACAATACTAACCAGACGAGTGTATAAGCCTACCAATGGAGGCGACTTGAATAAAAGGTGAATATTTTAAATACGTTTGATCTGAAAGTCATTCAAGGCTGAATTTAAAAATAATTTAAAATAAGTGTTCCACGTTCATTTCCTTCCATGACATGTATGATCACAGTTGATCTGTCTTTAAAAGAGATCAAACTTACACTATACGTCAGTGTTTGGAAATTCGTATTAGTTTAACCAGTCCCCTATTTTACTGCATTTAATCCTGTACTTCAGAATACTGTAATCTGCCAAGTGTTTAACCTGTAGTATTTTGTATTTAATCATATCCTGATGTAACTATCACTATTTAATCATATCCTGATGTAACTATCACTATTATCTGCTGTATTATTGAATTGTGGTTTGTCACACTTGTACTTTGCTTGAACAAAAGTTATTGTATTTCTTGCTCTTATTGTATTACTTGTATTGTAACACTTGAAATGTATTTGCTTACGATTGTAAGTCGCCCTGGATAAAGGCGTCTGCTAAGAAATAAATAAATAATAATAATAATAATAATAATGCGCCTTCATTTTAAAAAAAAAAAGCAATTTCATATGAAGAGTCCAGGTTACAAAATGAAGCTGAATAAGAAAGAAAAGGCGAGATTAGCCGATGAGAAAGCGAATCCCACTCGTTTATTTCAGTGCAAAAATATGACTTAAAATGCATTGAGGAAGTCGACATAGAAAAAGAGATAGAACACGTATACCCAATAAAAAATATAAAAAACGATGGTATTCACTGTAAAAAAAAAAGAATAGCACATGTACTTACGATTAAAATGTACACAAACTGATTTATTATCAAAAGTACAGGGCGTTTCAGACAATATGCAGTGCAGTTCAATATACACATAGAGAAAGACAGACACACACAGGTATACACACACACACATATATATATATACACACACACACACAGGTATAAGGATCAGACGACAGAGACACACAGAACAGCGCGTAAAGAATAGGTGTGCGGTTCGCTTTGGATAGCAAGTCTCGGTTTAAGGGTCGACAGAAATCTTCACAAACACCACCACAAGTATTTTAGCGTCCTTGTATCAAAACGCCAATCAAAACACGTGTCTTTGTATTTATCTAATCCACCTAATGCAGTCTCCCCAGCTGCTAGAGACCTCTGTTACTTGTACGGCCTTGAATTAGAATGTGTAGTTGGGTTTCGTGGAGAAGTAGCGTACGGTTTGTTTGTTTGTTTGAGTGTTGACGCAAAAAAAAAAAAAAAAAAAAAAACTCGCATTGTTTACCGATAGGCCATCCTGTCTGTCCCTATAGATTCCAAGAGGTTCATTTAAATAAGACGGAGACACCAGCGAACGAGACAATGACCTTGAACTGCTCGCGCGCCGATTGGCACCGCTCTCTTCCTTTAAAAGAAAAAAAAAAAGTTTGACTCTCGAATCCAGCTTTACTTCTGTGCCTTTGTATTTGAATTTTCAGAGCTGGTCTTTTGAAAATGCACCCGGGTTCCGATGAGCTCCCACGGGGTGATATTGGGACCTCCTGCCCGAACTTCCTTTGCGCGTCAAGGCCTTGGTTGTTGTGAGAAGGTAAGATGCCCGTATTACTTCCTTGTTCTAACAAATTTGGTTTTGAAATGCGCGTGTATTTATTGAATGAATAAACTTTTAGGGAGCCGTGGTTTTTAAAGTGATTAGAAATGAATTGTGTTTAAACGTACATGCAGAACATACACACAATCAACAAAGTTCCATAACTCGTCGTTTTAATCCAATTTGAAGCTTGGCAAGCTACACGTTATGAAGACACGTATTTAGCGGCCAATTTCGATTACTATAACAGTATCTTGTTTGATTTCCCGCCATCTCCAGTTTTGTAGGGAGATTATGTGACCGCTAACAAGAGTACTGGTGACGTTTTAAGTTAAGAAATGATAACACGCTGGTATGTTTACAGTAATGTTGCGCAGCTATATGGGTTCAGTCGCTTTGGTACAATGCAGAAACACAGTTTATAGAACCACTGTATAAAAGATCGCCAGTTATGTACAATGTTTTTCATCGTCAGTTTCATTAAATAAAAGTTTTTTTGATAGCTCGTGTAATTGGACACGTATAACATTTCGTGTAGTGTTTTTGTTTTTTAATTGATAGGCCTACAACACCTTTGCAGAAGAATGTATTGACTCTACTTTGCATTTAAAATGATTAAGCTTCAGAAAATTCACCGGGTTATATTTATGAAGATGATAACTGTGTGTGTGTGTGTGTGTGTGTGTATTTTTTAATCATATAGGACAGCAATGTGAATCTAACTAACAAATTAACACAACTTTTGCAGCGGGTTAAAAAAACAAAACAAAACACGGTTTTCAGTTGTTAGGTTCAGGTCAATGTCTTTAAATTAAATCTCTGTTTCCGTTTATCAGTGGAAACTGAATTTATTCGACAGCAATTATTGAGAATACTTTTCCAAACTTGAGATTTGAACTATGGAAATTAGCCATGTTTTGGTTGTGTGTTTATTTTAATAAATAAATAAAATTACACAACACATCGCAAAAATGGAAACATCACGTTTGCAATAATGTTTTTTTTTTTTTTTTGGAATATAAAAAACTTCCTAGCTGATACATCTCAAACTCATTTAGTTTTTTTTGTGCATTCTCTCTCTGTCTCAATACAGAACGCCTTTGATAGAATCAGATCGGTATTTCTGACCGTTAATTACATTGATAATGACACGCACCCGGTTCCGGGGTAGGGGAGCACGCTGTGACGCTGCACGCTCTTCTGGTCGATAGTAACTATTTTGACACTCGACAGCAGCTGGTGGTTAAATAATATTAAAGATTCCTTGATATTCAAAGTGTGAGATTATATTTATTAGTGTTATGCAAAGTGGTGCTTTCTTTTCACTGGGTAATTGAAGATTACTTTTAATAAATTGCTTTTTTTATTTGATACATTATATGGCTTTGTGAAGCAATACGACCATGTGCATAATTTACCATAACTTGAACTACTGGATCTCTATTAAAAGTATTGCATCAATTATAATATATATATATATATATATATATATATAATGTGTATACACACACACACAAAAGGGCATAATGCATTGAAGAGAAATTCACGGAATTTCATTTGATCTGTTTAGACATTTTGCTGAAAGAATGGTCATATATTATTTTGGTATTTTGGTAACACTTGTGTTTTTAGTCTAAACTATATTCTCGAACAATTAAAAAAACAGTAAGGTGTTCTTTTGCATAAGATGTAATGTTTAATTCTTGTAATCTCAGTGTAAGTATAATACAGTACATTAATATATTATATAGTAGGCCTACATATTCTAAGATATGAAATGAAACGCGCTTCTGCATAAAATCCATTCGCTCAGAAATCCTTTCACTGAATATGATTTGTACAACATGTCCATTTTGATGACCCCCCCCCCCCCCACCTCCTCTCCCAACGAGGGGAACGATGCGTGGAAACGCGTGTCCGAGCCTTCCCTTCCGTCCCCACGCGCTTTATTACCAATTGAAATGGTTCCCCAAGGCAGAGTGCCTGCATCTAATATCAAAGAAGCGGCTTTCATATAACATGCAGGATATCCATCATCACAGACAGCAGCCTTGAATCGCAGGGGCTTCACTGGCTATAGCATTTCTGTCCACGTCACAATACATCACCTAGCTATATAGGCAACGCGGAGCCGCTTTTTTGGAGAGAAAAATAATTATGAATTGCACTTCGGCCCTAATAAACATGCACGTATAGATTTGACACCAACTTCATTGATAGAGATCCGAGTGCGTTTCTCCATTGTGAAAAACCCATTAAGAAAAATGTATAGCCAGTAAATAGATATAGGAGTGGTTTCATATACCTTAATTGTGACTAATCGTGGGCTGCCTGTAATACTAGTGCTAATCGAGGTGTAAGCATATTAAACGCAATTATACCACCTGGTCATGTTTTAATACAAGGTTTAGGAGGGAATTTGCTATAGGGCTAGTGAAACGTTACATATGGCAACCTATATTATTATTATGATGATTATTATTATTAACACATATTTAGTGTCACTCATACGCGGGGCTTATGAACCACAGCCTGGTTTGAACTACGTTCGGGTCACGTCAGGTTCAATGTATGTATTTCTTTTGAGACATGTGACACGTGATTTAATTCCATTGGAACATCCAGGTGTGTGTTCACGTTCTGTATGACGTCGTGATAAATTCATTAGTCTGTCAGTGTGCGATGCTACAGGAATGATAACGTGTACTCGCATTTTTTCATTTTTGTACACTACAGTCATACCTCCTTTCAAGATAGATAGATAGATAGATAGATCGATAGATCCATAGATCCAACGCCAGACATTAATATACAATCATTTTAGTGCCAGATTTTCAATGTCCTTCTTTGTCACATTATCGATAAACACCTCCACGGAAAGAATGAGAGAGAGAGAAGAAATACACCTCATCCATATTTCACAGGCAGCAGTAAAAGCTGATAAATTGCACAGCAGAATCAGAAATAGTAATCTCTGCGTTAACAGCTGTCCGAAGCGCAGAGAGCGAATGCAATGTGGTTTAGTCATTCATGTCAGTGTACTCTGGAATAGGGGGCCCGTCTCCGGGGTGCATCATGTCTTACTGAATGTACAGCAAATAACAGAGCTCTCTGCCGCACTGAAAACACACAGGTACACCAATTGCAATAAAACGCTAACTCACAATTCCCTTAGCTTTAGTTTTTTACGTTTAATTTGTTTTTATTATTTTATATATGATTCTATGTATTAGTTTCTCATCGTCTTTTAACAATTATTATTATTATTATTATTTTTATTATTATTATTTTTATTATTATTTTTAGTATTATTATTTTTAGTATTATTATTATTATTATTATTATTATTATTATTAATAATTATTATTATTATTATAACAGTGCAAGTACATTAACTCTAGTAGTAGTCCTAGTAGCATTCAATATTTTTTTTGATCAATCAATCTTTATTTTATATAGCGCCTTTCATAGTGGACCACCATCACAAAGCGCTTTACAAGATAGTGAGGAACAATGCATGATACATTAAATACAGTGAAATACAGGGCATAGCACATTACATACTAAATAATTAAAAAACAATGCAAATGCATTAAATACAGGCATATTCCATTAAATACGATAAATGCGAATTCTAGACATTGTGGATGCGTGTGTCATACAGAATCATACAAAGATGGAGTGAAAAACCTGAAATAGCATTTTGACAGCAGCTACATTGCTATATAGCATTGCTATATATTAGAGTACAGGCCCTATGCTTTGAATTAGAGATCATTAAATAATAACAATAATAATAATAACACAAATAGTTTCCACGGGGTAAGCTGTTAAGCCCCGTGCATGCTGTAGCTACCTTGTAAAATTCATATATAAAATGTCCTGGCATCATAACAAGGTTTCCGGCGTATGAACGGGACAGTTTATTGGGTTCTCCGTTCAGTTGTTGTGGGGAGTATATTATTTGAAATAGACGCAGTTAAAAAAAGCGCGGTGAAGAATGTCCTCCTTTTAAAACCCAGCTAAAGGTTTAATCCGCCTGACCCCTGAACTGTAAATGTGAGCGGAGAGTGGCATGGCGCATCCGTCTACTTAGCATTCAAACGAGCCCGTAAACCAAGAGTCAGCGTTTTATTTGACATAGGGTTCCACTGTAATTTGCTTGGGGGGGGGGGGGGGTATATATATGTTAGCAACAGCTGCCCCCCCCCCAATAGAAAATACATCCTAATCGTTAGCAAAGAAATGTTGAAAACATATTTGTCTATGAAATAAATTCTTCAAGCGCAACTTGGAATGTATATGTACATTAAATACACACACACGGAACTCGTGCCAGATGTGTGTGTGTAGAGGCGGCGAGATTATTATTTTTTTTAATAAATCGTTTTATAGTATTTTAAAAAGACCATATAAAAACGTAATACAGAAGTGAATGTTTTGTCTCAGGTTGTCCGGGGTGGGAGGGAACCTTCTGGGGGCGCTCTGTTGGCCCCATCACGTGACCTCCAGGCGGACCAATGGGTGCCGCCTCTAGCTTTAACTATGTTTAATGTCAGATTGCAATAAACTAGAAGCTGTGTTGGTCGGGCCCGCGGAAATGGGCGATCATAATCTTCTTAATCCCGGTTTTGTGGGACCTCTAGTGAACATCCACACGGGAGACGCCTTCTACTTTCCCAATTTCAGAGCATCGGCTGGAGGGCAACTGTCCGGGCTGCCGTCTCTCTCATACCCGAGAAGGGACAATGTCTGCTCGCTACCTTGGGCTTCCTCCGAGCCCTGCAATGGATATGCCCAGTCTTACCTCGGCAGCCCAATGTCCATTAACCCTTCCTTCAACCGAGCCTGCGATTTAGCCAGACCGGAGGATGGCAAGTGCTATTACAACAGCGGTAACGTCAGCAGGGAAGCTTGCTCGGAGAACGGCACCCTCAAGCGAGAGGACCGGCTCAGGGACAACTCCATAGCGCCCGACCATGCAGGGCTACATAACGGCGTGAGCGGGTTCTCCAAGTACGATTACCCGGGAGTCGAGGCTCTGACCCAGGACCCCCCTTCATGCCAGTCCCTGGAATCCGATTCGAACTCGTCTCTGCTCAACGAGGGCGTCAAAAACTCAACCACAGAACCTCCGACCCGGGCTTCCACGAACACCCACGCAATGTCCACGAGTGGGGGTGAGTGTGCATGCGTGCATATTTATTTATCATCACTGTTATTAAAACATGCATCTGTATTTATTGAGCATCTGACGGCAGGGTGCATTTTAGTTTGTTCTGCACATAAATATAAAAAACATCCTGGGGTTGCATATGTGTGCGCGTGTCACCGCTAGGGGTAGCAGAATACATAAATAAAACAAGCAATGCATTTGCAACCTCACAGCATGATGCCTTTCGGAATACCCAACAAACAGTAACAAGGACTGTAAAATTCTGTGTTATACTGTAAATCTCTTTGGATCTTCTTTACTGGGTTTTCAGAACGCATAGAGGAGTCGGCACCTCACGCCAGATTGTGCAGCCCTTGGTTTCATTACCCTCAGCACGCTTTATAAAAATAACGACGTGCCTGACGCTGATTTTGCACGAAGAAACAAATGGATGTTGCATATAAAACCAGCCTCTATGCTGTTTAAGAGTCTGCACCGTGTCGCCGATTAGACCAGCGAGAGCACTATTGTTAACGACTCGTACACACACACACACGGCAGTAATGTAACCCATTCCTTCTAACTAACGACGCCTTTTAATATGGCTTAAAAAAGGGAACAAATAATTTGGTCTGTTTGCGAGTTCATTATCACGTTAATGCTAGGATTTAACTGCACCAGTAAACTTCATTTGACACCAGCTACTGTAAATCACAGCGTCCAGTTTCTTAATAAGCAAATGCAGCTCATTCTCCAATCGTCTCTAATTGGAATGCATGATTAATATCGGAGCGAGGGGTGTTGAAAACAGATGGCTGCTGTTTCAAATTGCATTTATCGACTAATAGTACAATAGCATGAATGCGTGCTTTACATTTCTGTGGGACAACTATAAGAAATCCGACTATAATACGACAGAACATAGGAACTGAATAGAACAGCTACTGAGAATTCTATCGTTCCATGTGTTCGAATGGTTCTTTTTGGACTCACCGGCATTCCGTATGTTGTTCTTTAAAAGGAGCCATGCCTTTATAGATATAAATACACAGATATTTAGCTAGGTTATTCTATAATGGGCTCTTGTTAGACGCATCTAATCCAACGCGAAACTCCTAAAGGATTAAATTTAGTTCAATCAAATCAACATTTGTATTTAACATTATTTTTTTTAAAAATGTTCAATATATAATTTTTTTAAAATTATGATTTTTTAAAGTGTAAATATTTGCATATAGAACCTCCAATGGAACACAATAAATACAAGAGCAGTGTCAAAGAAAGTGTCATTTAAAAGGAAATGTGATAATATATTCAAGTCTAGGGCTTTTCAAACCCGGTCCTGGGAGCCCCTGTATCTCCTGGTTTTCATTCCAACTGAGCTCTCAGTGACTTAACTGAACCCTTACATTTAACTAATAATTAATTTACTTAATTACAGACCGTTTTCAGCTCTTAAACAGTTGCAGATTTCAAGTTAACATTTGAAATCTGCATCTTTCACAGCTGAGAACAATTAAAAAGGTCTAATTAAGCAAATTATTAGTTCGATTAAGGGCTTTGTTCAGTAATTGAGAGCTCAGTTGGAATGAAAACCAGTCGACACAGGGGGTCCCCCGGACCGGGTTTGAGAAGCGCTGCTCTAGTCTATGATATAGAGTGGCTGTAATGCACGGTCTGTGTTCTTCATGTGTCAATCTGTACCCCGTGTCTTCCCAATAGGAGCGCCCTGGTACCCGATGCAAACCCGCACCCGAAAGAAGCGAAAGCCGTACTCCAAGCTCCAGTTAGCGGAACTGGAGGGCGAGTTCGTGCAGAACGAGTTTATAACCCGCCAGAGGAGACGGGAGCTGTCCGACCGGCTGAACCTCAGCGACCAGCAGGTGAAGATCTGGTTTCAGAACCGGAGAATGAAGAAGAAGAGACTGCTAATGAGAGAGCAAGCTTTGTCTTATTTTTAAAAACTTAAAAAAAAAAAACAACTAACCAGCGAGCTGGGCTAGTTGCAGTGTACTGTGAGATAACTGAAGTATACCGACGTGATTTTTGTATTATTATTTTTAAAGCATGTATTTACCCTTATGTAAAAAAAAACACAATACCAGCATAAATGAATGATTGTGAAGGAAATTCATTAAGAAAAAAACATTGCAATACAGGAAAGAAAACTAATTGACGAGTATTCATCCAATTCCATCCTTTACAAGTATCCGTTTAAAAACATTGAGTTTTCATCTGTAATAGTTTGTATTATTATTACAGTAATATTTACCGTGAATGAACCAAGAATGCATTGAAATTGTGTAGGAATAACACACGCTGGGTCGCTGCATCAATAAACACACACACACACACACACACACACACACACACACACACACACGAAGAACACTCATTTGAATTAGAGCGCTTATGGAGGCTATAGCTTTTAAGACGAGGATGTTTCAACACTAAGCCAATGCTGGAAGCGTAACTCAATGCGAATTTGAGAGCCTGCATTGAAGTGTGATATTTAACAACCACAACCCACAAAAAACCCCAAATAAACTCACTGTATATAGCCTATATAAAATGTGTTTAAATAAATTCTTCGCATGGGTGAGCGACCCCCAGTATTAATAGTTACATGACGCATTCCCGGGCCAGCTTGCCTGCCACTGTGGGCAAAGCGTCCCCGTTTAAAAGAATTACACAACAACAAGGTCCATTTGGGGATTGTCATTTTTAAAGACATGTTTTAATGATGCTGTAGCCCCCTCTCTCTACCCCTTTATACAATGACTAAACTGCACGATAACTGCAGAAAACGCTTGATATATTTCAGAAATGCAAGATAAATATTAAAAAAAACAGTAATAATAATAATAAAAATAATAATAATAATAATAATAATAATAATGTCTATTTACGCCCCAGTGTTCTTTTCGGACTTAAAATATGAGAAAAGGCGAACCGAAGAACGTTAGCAAAAAATAAAAAACTAACATGACATCAATTCAGACATGAGAACGGGTTATTGAATCCGTTCTGTTTTAAGATATTCTGCATTCAGATATATAACACACACCCCCCCACCAGAGGCGATTGGAAAGTAATAATCTTGACTTGGTATCTGTTCCTCAAGGTAACATCTACACAACACTCCATCATTTCCCAAAACACTTTCATGCCCTTTTGAAAAGGCAGTCTCGAAAACTATTTAAAAAAAAGAGAGATACCTGCGGCATTGTACATTATCCTTGAAGAAACAACGGCCGCTCTGTATAGATCTATTATAAATCACGATTAAGGATTCCAAATGTAACGCATCACGTTATCGAAGCCCGAATAATTCTATTTCAAATGCCCGATACTGCACCCGTGCGGTAAGCGCGTACGTTGCTGGGTTCACAAGAATGGTTCTCTTATCGAACTCCGAACCAAATAAGGGTTCCAAGGAGAATCTAGAACGCGCGCTGGAACTCCGTGTTCTAAGACTGCTTGCTTTGTCATGGGGATGGGACACCACGTGCTTTATTTTACCCTCCTTCTGCGTCCACGGTCATGGCCACAGAACCGTGTCAACCGACCCCAGGTTCATTTATAAAGAAATAGCGGCCATCTCGCTAAACCGCTGTCGAGTTAGACGCGTTCCTATCTAGTCATTGCGAAGTTCACGTTCCTTATTTTCAAGTCATTGATAAGCTGTGCTTTCAGTCGAAGATTGCTAAAACTTCTGAGCTGCTAAAACTCCTGCACCGAAAGGAAAAAACTATTACATTTAAAACCGAACAATACTGTGTTTCATATACTAGAAATGTATTCCATTGGCAGATAAAATGCTGTTTTTTGTTTTATTGTTTTGTACTAAACAGTGTATTTGTTTGTTTGAAGAATCTTTTTTTTTCTTTGTTTAATTGCATTCCTTCTTTAGAAGATATTACCTTAATTGTATGAAAATAAGACACTAAAGAATCGACAGTAAAACGCTGAAGGACAACGCTATTGAAAAGCTCGGTTGGTTCTGTCTAGAGATATACCTCCCCCCCTCCCCAATCACACATACAGTATTTGTAAAATTGTGATTTATATCTTGTGACGTAATATATGCAAAAATCTCTTTACAAATTGCATTATAACACTTTGTAACAGAGATGGCGCTTCTCTTCAGTGTCCCTGCTTCAGTGTTTCCTGGCTTCAAGTCTTTTCGATCCATTGAAATGCATCGTTTGTTATATTGTCCTTGTGTGGTGAAGTTTACACTGGTAGCTAATTGTGTAAGTTCGATGAATAGAATCCATGTTCTATGTGCGCTGTATATGGGCGGTATATATGCTATATTATATATATATATATATATATATATATATATATATATATATATATATATATATATATATACATACAATGTGTGTGTCTATGTATGTAAGATTTCTGATAATAAATAAAACAATGTAAACTCTATATCTAGCTTGGTTATTGGTTTCGTCTCTGGAAATAATGTTTGACACGTAATACCAAACTGTGTACCAACTTTGTCATTTTTTTCTGTAACTTTTCTTCATCACATCAAGACACACTAGCCCCTTGTGAAACACTCTGCAACACAAAACAATAAAACACTGGGCTTGTTGTTTCTTGCAGCTATTTTCCAAATTGCTAGAAGGCATTCCTCTTACACAGACACAATACTTCGCTTGCAATGTCTCCTAGTAAGAGATGGGGATGTATACCGCATGATATTTCTATAAAAAGGAGATAGATGTTTACAAGTGAAGCGTGCAAAAAAAATCTAATACTCACAAAAGCATATGTGCATTTTAAAGTATAGGGAGAAAAGGCATATTCCATGCTAATTGCTTGCATTTCGCATTGTATAATAAGAGAGTGTTGGATGATAAGAATGCGGTCAAAAATGACAATTTACAATAACAATAATAATAATAATAATACTAAAGTCAGTCTTCATAGAATATTTTAAAGAACATATCCAACTACATGGATTGGTGGTTTATTTATAAAATACCCTTCCTACAGCAAACACGACCCACGCAACCGATATCCACCCAAAGCATTCAAAGCGGGGCATCTCATTTCAATAGCGCCCGGAAAAAAAGTGCATTAAGAGGTCTGAAATCTGTATCCCTTTTTAAAATCGCAACATCCAGCCCCGTATTAAAAGCACAGCAGGTATTATACCAGGAGGAACACAATGGATGCGTCGCAGACTTCTCGAAACTTTGAATCTGCGTTACTTCCATTGCCGCATCTTCCTTTAATTTCATGTCAAATAAATTAAGCATATTGTGTACGTGTCCGAATTCCATTTCCATGAAAACAGGTTAGCTATGACGCAGCTGTTAAGCTATGACAATGCCATGTTGAGTATATGGACCTGTTATTATTATTATTATTATTATTAGCAGATCCTATACTGTGCTAGAATCATGCAGTACCTTTCTGCTGGTGAGAATCGGAGGTCTTGCAATACTACAATATTAGATGGGGGTTCTTGCGCTCGTTCTACTTCGAATTTGTAGGCGTTCTGTGCCCGGAACGATTGTTTTGCTCGGGGTTCTATAAAAGAACCATTCGTTACGCTGGATCCAAAAAAGAAGCCTTCGAGAAAAAAAAGCATTCGAAATCCAAATTTGGTTCTATCTATTAAACGAACGCAGGACGGTTTTTGTTTTCATCGACAGAGATAATTGCTGATGGTTTGCGGGTGTGTTTTTCTGTAAAAAGATTCCCAAAAAACACGATTTAAATAGATTCTTGTGTTCTCCAGCAGTATCATTTTACACTATTTTTATGTTGAGTATTGTCCCTTGGCACGAGTTTATATTGGTTCGGGGGCTTTTATTCCGTAATTTCACTGCGAAAAATGATTAGGGTTTAACACGTCTCTCGATAACGTAATGTTTAATGACAGCATCATATAATTCACATTGTAATAGTGCGCTACAGGTAAACCTTTCAGCTGTATTTATGGACCCCGCTTATTGTTTAACCAGCGACTCGGTCTTCATTTGATTGCACGTACGTGGATATACTTTGACAATAAAAGTAATACATATAAAAATCTAACACAAATTATTCGAGGATAATATAGAAAAACAAAAACACGTAGATTTTACACCGAGCTCACAGAAGCTCAGTGATGCTCAGAGTTTATTACATTGGTTTCAGATTGAATAAAGCGGACTGCAGAATGCGTACCAACCTATGCCACAGACATACTCACTCACACACACACACACACACACACACACACACACGGCCTTGGAATTAGCTGTTGCATTTTACGCAAGTTTAATTATTTATGGTTCGCCCGGGGTCATGCTTAAACTTCAATTTGCCAGTGAAGCAAAATTTCTTCACAGCAATTTCTTCGGTTAACTTTGAAATAATAATAAAAATGCATTCAAATATATTAATCGCATCATAGACTTGTAGGAAAAAACCTACAATAAACATATATTCTACAAACTGCAAATAAAAAAAAACACGTGTTAGCAGAAATTAAATAGACAGTGCACCTTGTATAAGTACTAATATGTTTAAAAACCACAATGTTCGTGTTATTATTCTTAAGCGTTTGGGATGGTGTCTCCACTTGCCATGCATACAAATACTCTTCGTGATAGAACTGCATAGAACCGCTATATTCTGAAACTCAGGTAAAGATAAAAAGGCTGTATTTAAGCAGGAAGACAGAAAACGAGTCGCATTTGTGTAGCCTCTTGTTTGTTAGCTGTGCGTGTTTGCAGTGGATTGGAACACATCCTAAGCCAGCGGTCATTATTATTATTATTATTATTATTATTATTTATTTCTTAGCAGACGCCCTTATCCAGGGCGACTTACAATCGCAAGCAAATACAAATACATTCAAGTGTTACAATATAAGTCATACAATAAGAACAAGAAATACAATAATTCTCAAGTGTGACAAACCACAATTCAATAATACAGCAGATAATAGTGAAAGTTACATCAGGATATGATTAAGTAGTGATAGTTACATCAGGATATGATTAAGTACAAAATACTACAGATTAAACACTAGGGAGATTACAATATTCTGAGGGAGTGTAGGGAGTATGCAGAAGTCCTGCTATACAGTGTTAAAGGTTTGTGCATGCGAGCCAACACACAGCGGCGTTGCAATTAAATGTAGGTTTGTTTTTGCAAGGACAGGCTTGCATGAATTCTCATCTTTTATGCTGTCCAAATTCATATACAAATTCACTTACAAATGGAATTGAAGAGAGCACCATAGCAAGACTCCGATTCCTCATTGAAGACAGCTCATTTTGGAAGTGTGAATTTATTTTAGAAGGACGATTGGTATGTAGGGATGCATGTATGTGAAGAAACGCGAGGCTACCTGCTTTTACCAGCAAGCACCCCCCCCCCCCCGAACAGAGATGCTGTAGAGATAGCATAAGACGGAGCCGTGAATAAATCAGCTTAAAATCACTGCTGAGGCGCAGGAATATGTGATGCGAATACATGTTGTAGTCTTTAATCATTTGTATTCTGATAAACGAGCTCGAGTCGACATTGATGCTCCGTTACACTGCGCAATAACATTAAGCTGGTTCTAGTCAAGTCCTGGTGTGATGCATTGCACGTTTGCAATGTATAAATACATGTGATCGGATACCAAACCACGTGTCTGCAGGGTTATAGATATATTTGATGAGTTTTTTTTTTTTTTTTAACGCCTGCTAACGAACATTTGCATAGGTCTATAGTCAGGCATACAGATGGATTTAAGATAGTGTCTCTTTTTAGATATGTCTTGCTAGCACGTTTTCCTGCTAATTATATAAACACATTTTCGACTTCTATATTAAATCATACAGTTAGAAGAGCAATGGTTATATACATGGGGTACGTCTTGGAAAACCGTTAATATATCAATAGTCGTGTGGTGTAAAGACAAATCGCTTTTCAGAGGCCGGTGTTACGCAGATTTCTGTACCCCCTTAGAATTCTGTATCCCCTTAGATTTGACGCCTGCGTTGATCAAGATCGCCATACGTGAAGGCTTGATGTTACTGAACAGTATTTACATGTAATAATTAAAATGGGTTTTTAAAAGAAATACAGTTTCATAAGGTTACTTTTAATCAAGGGTTTCGTGTATCGAGCAACGCAGGAGGCTGAGCGTACTGTAGAGAATCCGCGGTGTTATGTGCTGTTTTTTATTTTGCTACAGCATTAGTTTGGTCTTGTTTTAAATATTTGTTGCAAACTGCAGTATAACTCAATGGTAGTGTTTGAGAGCACAGTGGGGTTCAGGCACAGGAATATCGCGCATCCACGTCCAGCTTTGAAAAACTGCATCTGCACAGGCGGGGATACAGAATGCTATGGGGATACAGAAATCTGAGTAACACTGGGTTTTGTGTGCGAGTTGAGGTGTGGCACACTGTTTTTGAAAACGCGTAGGCCTACAGGTCTCCAAATATCTAAATGCACGTTTTATGTGTTATCGATAACCATTCAGTTGAGTCTGAAACACATAGGGTTATTTGACCCTAAACATTCCTAACACTAAACGTAACACACACACACACACAATATTCTGGGATGTACTGTTTATGCCATACTCTACAATGTGTAGATCTCAGTGTAACTAACAAAAAATAATAAACTAACACCGTTTAGAGATTAACCAGAAACCCAAACACGTTTGCCCGAGACCGCTTGATTACGAGCGGCTGCATTTTAAATGATACACAACAAAATATATATATATTTTTTTGGTCAAAACCATTTTGTGGGCTGTAGGTATATTTGACGATATTTAGCAACTACAATTACAACAGAGACGAAACCGATATTCAGATCTGCCTCATTCCTCAATGTGGTTTTATTGGTTTATTTTTTTTTTTGTCTCAAAGGCCGCAAAGGTCAGCGGTCTCGGGTTTGCACTTCACTCAGAACTTGTGCGTCACGGGTCTGTCTGCACTCGGCCTCGCTCCCGGTGGCTCCCACAGGCCACAGCGCGGCCGCCGGGTGGTATTTTGAAAACGCGCTGGGGGTCCGGTCCTGGAAAACAAACCCGGAGACAGACTTGACCTAGGGATGGGATTTTTATTTTTATATACAAGAGTCATTTGCGCGTTTTCCGACTTTGCTGGTTTCAGGCGCTGGGGCCGTGGTTTAATTTCGATCGAGTAGGCCAACATAATCACTTCTGATTGTGTTAAAAACTTTATTTAATAATAATAATAATAATAATAATAATAATAATAATAATAATAATAATAATAATAATAATAATAAGGTAGATTTAAACTAAACTGACGACACTTAGGCATAATCATTTGATGAAGTTTATAGGCTATATATAGGTCTATATCATCATCAATCGGATTTGACATCTTTTTCCCGTTATACCTTTGCTCCTATATTGTGTGTGTGTGTAATTATATCTATCTATTATATTATCTATCTATCTATCTATAATTACACACACACAAAATATAGGAGCAAAGGTAAAACGTGAAAAAGATGTCTCGTGAGTATTTCAATTTTAAAATACCAATCTGGCATTAATGTATGCCTAGCAGGCAACTCTGTGTACTTCAAAACCCACTGCATTATTATTATTATTATTATTATTATTATTATTATTATTATTATTATTATTATTATTATTAATAATAATAATAATAATAATAATAAAGTTGGAAACAATCTCTGAGAAAGTAAAATAGACGGGTATAATCCATCAAAATGAACCATTGTGTTTATATTAAAAGGGAAGATTATTTGTTCTGGCTATTCTATGCAACGTGTCTATAACAGTTTGCTCCCAAAACGAAGATTATTCACAATTTCTATTTTACAAAATCGTGGGGTAGCTGTCAATCAAACTACGTATTTTTAATTTGTAAAAAAAAAACCCAAAAAACAAAAACAAAACCACATTCCAGTGAAATTTAAACGAAGGCTGCCATTAGCCGAATGTAATAAGGTTGTGCATCTAGTATTTCATATAATAAAAGTATCTGTTCAATACATTTCATATTGTAGGCTACATAAACTTGCACGAACACGTGTTCCTTTTCATATCATGTAGTTTGCTGCACAATTAATTGCGAATGCAACCGATATTCGTATTTTAAAATAATAATAATAATAATAATAATAATAATAATAATAATAATAGAAACTGATCTGCTTTTTGACATACTGTAACTGTATTGTCCAATATTTATTTTTTATAGAATCCATATTTAATCCATTTATTTCAAAAACTCAATCTGAATCCCCTGTTCAAAGCAAGGCATATGCTTAAAATCCTTACAACGAAATGCCAGATAAAAAAGGGAGGCAGTCGGGAGAACAACACCAGATCAGACATTTCTTCCACCGGCCTCTCCTGAGCTCAAGGGAAATATAAATACGGTGCATTCCGTGCAAATTGTTCTGCAAATACGATTTGGATAGAAAAGTCAATGGAGGTTAGCCGAGCGAAGTGTGCCACTGCGTTATTGAAACTTAGAATTTAAAACGCATTGTTTATTTTAAGAAACAATTTCATTGCTGGAAGGCGAACGGTCTCCAAGCTGTATTACTAGGCATCGGGTTGGATGTAGAATGACATGCAAGTTACAAACAACAACTCTCCGAACCAAATAAATAACTGTACAGGCAACGTTTAAAAGAGACATTTTATTATTTACACACTTTACACTGTAATGCTGATTTCTGCGCTTCTGTAAGTATGTGAACGATTAAAATGTTACCGAAACAGGATTTCATGTGTGTTCGCAATACACAAATGAAACAATGCTACGAAAACTAACATTGATTATATCAGAGTGTTTATTTAGTTAAATTATCTGAGAGTTGTCGATACCTATTTTACTAATGAAATGACTAATTATATATATATATATATATATTATATATATATATATATATATATATATATATATATATATATATATATATATATTATACATACACACACACACACACACACTTTAGATCAGATTAAAATATATTATGCAACACAGATTACAGATCTATAATTTGGACAACGCTTTACTTAATAAAAATAAGTCAAATACATACGTGGATTCATAGTAACAGGATTACATTTCTTCGATATGGTGAATTCACATGACTGGGTTTGCTCTGTGTTTATAAGAGAGAAAGATTCGGCTTGTTTGTATAGAAAGCTGCGGGGAGTGTGGAGGCAGAATCAAAGTTATTACGTTTACAGAATTCGTACACAGATGCATTTGTAAACCATGTCACTCCTGTGTATTTTTTTTAAAGGTTGTCCTGTCGAGGCTATGGCGCTCCCCGACGGCGTTTTAGAGGGGGTTCTCTGTACTTCTCAGACACAACACGCCCGACAGATCCCTAGACCAAAGCTGCTTTGCCGTTTGCTTGTTAGAAATCAACAATAAAAAACTCCGGGCAGGTTTCAACCAGACATGCTCTGCATTGTATCACCTTGGTGGTTTATTACCTGAAGAAAAGTAGACTTCTTTTGTTGTTGTGTATTTATTTTTAAAAGCACGGACCCCCCTCCCTCCCTTTTCCAAAGTGCACGTAAATTTTCAACTTCCCAAAGACGAGATTACCGACTGTGCGTTTTTTTATTTGTTTTTTTTTTATGGATGGTCCAAGTTGCTTCCCGTCCTTTTGTTAAATATCCTCTCCTGTTTACTGCTGTCTGTCTGGGGGGGGCGGGGAATCAATACAAAGTGAAGGTCAAGTTAGCATCGTTCCTTATATGGTAAACGAATGACCACCATTTTCATTGTTTTGCTACAACAAGACAGCGAGGACACTGACTTCCGTAGCTTATTTCTCCTTTTCGTAAAATAAAAAGCGAGGCATAGCGGGGAGAAAAAGAGATATGGATCTTTTTTATTTTTTATTTTAGGAATAACTAAGATTAAGATTACTATAACGGAGACTTCAATCGTCTCAACTTTGTAAAAAGCGACAGTGTCTGAGCCGGAAAGGAAATTAAACGCCATAAAACGAGCCTCAAATTAGGCCTAATGTTTGAGAAGGCCTACGACCCGCCACTAGGAATCAAAAAGGAGCGGGTAAGCCAACCGAGGTACGAACTCTTAAACCTCGTAAATCTGTTTTACATAATTAACATTTCTGCTATTCCGATGTATTATTATTATTTAATATATACTTTTTTTTTTTTTTTTTTTTTTTTTAAGAAATGCTTTCTGCTTTCAATGTGGATTGTCCTGTATGTCCAATACTTAGTGACAGGAGCATATGATTAGGTCTATATTGAATACCATTTTTAAAAGCCTGTTCCTTATGCAAAGAAAACGCTTTTGACAACGACATGGATTTCATTTTATTACCCGTACAATACAGATACGTACTGAAACAAATGACAGGGTTAGGGTGCTTGTTAATGCATTTTAAATCACTATTACCTGCTGTATTATTAAATTGTGGTTTGTCACACTTGTACTTTGCTTGAACAAAAGTTATTGTATTTCTTGCTCTTATTGTATTGTAACACTTGAAATGTATTTGCTTACGATTGTAAGTCGCCCTGGATAAGGGCGTCTGCTAAGATATAAATAATAATAATAATAATAATAATAATAATAATAATAATAATAATAATAATAATAATAATTAATAATAATAATAATTTTAATATGGGGGGGGGGTTGATTTATATAATATTTTTTTATTATTTATAAAGTGAAGCTTTGTTTTGCTGGTGCTCGCTTGACAACGCTACAATACGCAGCGAGCAATGGTTTAGTGTGCACCCCGGCTCAAAGCACCGATCTCTGCAGCTCGGATTACACTGCTCGGAGCGCTGTCTCAGACTGCTTCCTATACATCTGACATTGCATAGCACACTGCGGCTCTGTAATGAAATGGAAACCGCACCATTATGGCGTCGATATTGGGTAGCGTTTGATAGGCTGTATTTAATCTATAGTGGGATTCTGTGAAGTAAACGGCACAAGTGGTTGAGAAGGTTTGCTTCTAAAACTCAGAATCAATGTGAAGTTATACAGCAAACAGAAAATTTAAATCTATTAAGCCATTACCTAAAACGTATATCAATTGGATTGATTAATTTATTAACGCGCGGTTATACCCACACACAATTTCAAATACTAATATATACTTGCACCAAAGACGTTGAGGCGAGGTATTTAGAATCAGACTACTTTGGGAAGCAGCGGTTATAATAAAAACAATAATCATGATCTGTAGGTTCTGCTAACATTGAAGAAAAGCCATTCAGTGCTGAGAGCCGCTGGTTTCACAGCAAAGGACAGGCTGAGGAAGCAATGCATAGACTTCCTATTGATTGATTTCTAAGTGCATCTAATTATTATTGACGTAAAAGCTCTATAATACCAAGCGCTGGTACAAATTACATTATGATTCAATGCAAAATGCCAATGCATATGCATAATTAAAATGACAGACTGCTTCTACTATGACCGTATATATTAAGAATTGTATCTACACACACACACGAAATCCAATGCGGATTTTACACGTGCATTCCTCCAACACGCTGCAGAAGAAACTGAACTATACAGTGTCGGGTCAGCCCTGCATCAGTGTGAATCTCATAGCAGGGCAGGCAGATGTACAGTGTGCGGATGTTGCACTGTGTTTGTAAATGTGCACACTTGTAAGAGACCCCCCCCCCCCCCCCCCCCGTGTATTCCAGAACACGCTGCACATGGCTGTGGAATTAAACGTTCACTGTGCATTTTGCCATGCGGTCATCGCCAACCAAATAGATGCGTAAAAACCGTCTAACATTACAAAGACTTTGTATCAGATACACAGACGCGCAGAATTATACACGGCATGCGTCAGCTGCTTAATTCTAGCGTCGTTTTTTTAATTTGTTTTAATAGAACGCGACCCTTTGTAGAAAGTTTAATGCGCTTATACAGAATACCGGAGGAATCGATTTTAGCGGTTGAAGTTAGTTGTAGGTAAAGACATTGTGTTTAAGAGATGGGATAGGGAGGGTCGTTTCAGATTAGCTTTCAGGTAAACATGGATTGTTTTAAAGATACAAAACCCATACGATCATAGAGTTTTACATAAACATCAAACACCAGTTGCTTAGTGTAATAGGAGAGTTAATTTATGTATGTCTTTATCCATTCCTGCTTCATATAAATCACCTCCGGTCACAACTGTTCATGTGAAGTGTTTGGGGAAGGATAAGTTACCCTGAGAAGTATAGGACATCCTGTATGTGTTTGAATATAAAGTGTGTTTGCTATACTTTATAAATGCACACATGTTTATGTGAAGTGGTGTTAATCAAACGGGTTAGAAATTATTTTATTTTTTCATGAAATTGGATCCGGGCTCTCATCTATGCACAGCAGCATTCTGAATTATTATAAAGTGCCCTGGTTTAAAAAAAAAACTCTGAAATCCATTAAAAAGGACAATAATTATAAGACTTATTGAAATATAGTAAAAGAAACCATCATTTAAACTTGGTTATTGACTGATCTATTGTTAATCAGTTTCGAAGCCATCACTTCCATTAGGATTGGACCCGCGCTAGCGTTACTGTAAAGCGCACTTATAATAATAATAATAATAATAATAATAATAATAATTCATGTTTTTACAAATGCTGGTGAACCACAGGAATTTATTATTATTATATATATATATATATATATATATATATATATATATATATATATATATATATATATATATATATATGTATATATATATATATAAACATTGAAATGTATTTAACGATGTCTGCGGGAAATATTAAAATCGCTTTGATCGGATTTTAAGAGGCACAAGTCGAAAGACACGGCGCGCAATACGATGGGAAAACTTTTTACAAGAATCGTTTAAAACACGAACATTGCGGTTTATGAAAAAGGAAGCGTTTCACATAAGCCGTCTTCTCTATGAAAGAGATTTGACGAGGCAGTCGTGTTCTTGTGTCATGGACAGACCCAGGCTCGCCACACACGATGCGGCGATGCATTAAAATAACGGGATGGACCGGGTTTAACGCGACCAAATGCGCGTTGTGTAAAAATGTTTATTGAGAGAAAAAATACATTCTCCAACTACACATGTAAACGCTTCCCATACAGCCTTATTGACAGCACGCCGTTCTGAATCGCCCCTTCGGTCACGAATTTGAAACCCGTTTGCGGGAGTGCAGTTCAAGTTGCCCTGCCAAAACTGAAGGAAAAAATCAAACATATGCATTATATAAATATACATAGATCACAAACTTTAACGTGGTAGAATTGTCCACACAAAGGGATGCTGAGAGTTCTGAAGTCACAAATGCAGGCTGATTATACACGGAGGTGTATAGTACTTATTCATAAAGGAAATTTGTTATTTTTTAATTTAATTTTTACATTTCTTTGGGGCGTGTTCCTGTTATTTGAGACCACATCTCTCACATAACCCAGTGTTTTCTTTTCAGTTTTTTTTAAAGCTGAAAACTGTTCACAGTTCAGGCAAGAATTTAACAGTCGGTCTTACAACCAATTAAATGTATCTGGGCCGTCATGGGATAATATTAATTCTGCCACATTCGCTCCACCAGTATGGTCGCGGGGGGGCTGCATTCAACAAAAGCACGGGCTACCAAACAGAGATAAGAGAAATCTTTATGGAATGTATTTATTTATGTATGTATTAATGGTAAGTCGCAAATTCTTAAAAGCTAAGAAAGGTTCAACCAATGGAATGCTGCCAATGGAGTCAACGATGGTTTGAATTCCACAAAGTGAACAAGCCTTAAAGACCGCAGTTAAGAATGTGCCCGGCCGGCCTGTTTCTAAAGCACCTGAGAATCGCAGCGCTATTTTCTGCAACGTCTCACAAATTGGGTGTAAAATTGAGTTCAAGGTACAGATGCATTTTTGCGTCAAGTTCACGGATCGTCTATCAGCTACCGGAAATCAATGTGCACAAAACATGACAAAAACACAGATTGTAGGGGTACATAAGCGACACGGTTGCCTTTTGTATTTGTAAAAATCAGGTTCATTTCTGTTTTTCCATTCCAAAATAAATTCTTAATTCCAATTCACATTCCGTGTTAATCAACTGCTCAACAATGCAAATAGCATTACTCACAGTGGCAACAAATTACTTCAATTAACGTTAGTTAATTAAATGGACATTAAATGAAAGCAGCTGAACAATGACAGCTATTATTACGTGTTTAAAAGTATGCAAGGATTTGAAAAGGGACTTCAAAATCAAGAATTGACCCCAAGCATGTTTATAATAATATCGCTCATAACTGCGTCTCTCCACACACACACACACACACACACACACACACACACACACACAGACACACACACACACACACACACACAGACTGCCTCCTGCCTTTTTGACTAACAGTTTGACAATGGTTTGTTTATCTGCCTTTTACCAGAGAGACCAACTCAATTGACATTTAGTTGGAAAATTTAAAGTGCTTTTGGCGGAGAGAAAATACAGACTGAAGCAATAAAAATATACCATTTATTTATTTATCTATTTAAATGTTAGATGAAATACCATGTTTTATTGAAATAGGATAGATTTTTATGGGCTGAAAGTAAATGGATTCTTCGATGTGTTCTAGAATGATTTAATAATTCGGATTTGCAACACAATTTTAAATCGATTCTAAAATAAATGTAATGTTTTAATTCAGGAGCAAAATTGTGTGTGTGTGTATATATATATATAATATATATTATACACACATACATACACACATATACATATTATATATATATATATATATATATATATATATATATATATATATATATATATATATATATATATAGCATACAAAATTGAGATGGCCACGGGTCCCCCGTCCCCCCCCCCATGACTGTCCATCCAGAATTTGCATTCAGTCCTCGTTCTGTTGTGTTTGACTCGAGTCTCCCGCGATTTGCTTGAGAGATCGAATCGCGTCAAGTACACTTTTCCAAGTTCGAACTGGGTTTATATTAACACTGTCTCGTCCTCTTCCGGCGTGACAGACAGACTGACAGCTTACCTTATAACATAAGCCTTGTTTACAAGGCTACTTCCGGCGGAAGTCAAACCGCAATATTGCAGTGTCTCTGCGTTTTGTGTTTATGGAGAGAGGATGTAGATTGTGTATCCGCTTTAGTTCAAGGATTCAATTCAGCCGCACAAATAAGACACGGGTTGCTATAGTATTTGAAAAACGAGTTTAAACATTAATTTATAATTGTTCTACCATATTTTAGTTAACGTATAAAAAATACTACTTATACCAATACGACCTGTAGTACTATGCGACCAATAGCAGCAAAATTAATAACAATAAACACAGCCTTGGTCTTGGAATGTCAAGCAACATTATTTATTAGCAAGGCTTTAATAAAAACAATCTATATTTCCTTCTATCCCAAAAGAGAGAGAACAACAAAGGGAAAGAAAGAGAGAAAGAAGGGGAGAGCCCTAAATCCACTGGTTAGACATTCTCAACCACAGAACCAGTTTGACAAAATAGTTTTGTCTGTTTTGAAACAGGAATTATATTAAAAGATGGTTTGGGGGTTAAAATTGTTAACATGTTTTGTGTGTGTGCGTAGGTATTACTATCCATGTGAGGCCAAAATTTGAGGAAATAAAATAAAATAAACTACGCTGTGGGGACGTCCCCGCTGTGTAAAACTGAATATGCCTTCAATAAAGAAATAAATAAATAAATAAAATAAATAAATAAATAAATAAATAAAGTGGCAAATATTGAGTTTGTTGTCGACTTTCACCCTGTGTGGAGTTTTTGTCTGACTGGAGTTAGAAATAGTAAATTTAAAATATAGTGAGAGTCAATGAGAAGTCCCCACAAATATAGGAATGCAAACGTGTGTGTGTGTGTGTGTGTGTGTGTGTGTGTGTGTGTAGGGGTGTGTATCAGTGTGTATGTATCTGTTTGTGTGTGTGTATCAGTGTGTATGTGTGTGTGTGTGTGTATGTTTGTGTGTGTAGGGGTGTGTATCAGTGGGTGTGTATCTGTGTGTGTGTGTTTGTGTGTGTGTATCAGTGTGTATGTATCTGTGTGTGTGTGTGTGTGTGTAGGGGTGTGTATCAGTGTGTATGTATCTGTTTGTGTGTGTGTATCAGTGTGTATGTGTGTGTATGTTTGTGTGTGTAGGGGTGTGTATCAGTGTGTGTATCTGTGTGTGTGTGTGTGTGTATCAGTGTGTATGTATGTGTGTAGGAGTGTGTGTAGGGGTGTGTATCAGTGTGTATGTATCTGTGTGTATGTGTGTGTTTAACGCCGATTCTCTTTCCCCGTCCTGTTTTCAGATAACAAAAGGAGACTGGTTCTCCAGCCCTCACTCGCCGTTTTATGGTAGTCGGGATTCGGGCTTTGGTGGTCAAATTCAAGTCCTGTGTCAGCGCAGCTGTCTCGCTCTTTGTACTTGATTTCAGGAATCCTGCGCTCTCCCCAACCTTTCATCTACAAAAAGATTTTTTTTTTAAAAATAGCGTTTTAAACAAGATGGTGCAAATGTCTACACAAACCAAAAGAGTAAACATAAAACCTCTTTCAGAACGCCAGCACAATTTAGAACCTTCGTGACGCTGCTGGTATAATTAAGCTATTGGCGTAGCATTTGGAATAAAGTATGGTAAATTATAATAATAATAATAATAATAATAATAATAATAATAATAATAATAACAAAAATGCATGGCAGCGCAAGAGTCGCCTGCCAAATTATTTATACACGTTCTCACGGTTTAACCTTCAAAGAGATACTAGCTTTCTACAACAGACTCTCTCACACACACAAAGACTTCCAACCGATTATTGCACATATTACGAGTACCGCGGCTTGGCTTTCACGACACAGAATATTTTAATGAAGAGAAAACCTGGGGAAATAATTAGACTCGTAAAGAATCGCAATGGTCGTATTGTTTTTTTTTTTTTTTTTTTTTACTTGGTATTAATACAGCTCTATAAAGCGACCGGTAAAAGGTCTACTGACACTTTAATTAAAAGTTTGCCCCAAAGCGGCCCGAAGCAGCGTGCGTTTGATCAAAGCGGTGATAAAGCCCATGGACTTCCATTCAGAGAGATCTGCAATAATGTATCGGATGCAACCAAAAGCCGTGTCTATGCTGCAGTATTATCGCATAGAAGTTACATTAGAGTACCGTGTGTATTAAATGTTTCATGTACCAAACCTTACAATCGCGCCATTTTGATTAAAAGGGATTCATTCATTCCGCTCCAAGTAACATTAAATTATATAAACACTCGCTTTGAAATAATAATAATAATGTGTGTCTGACGAGATTAATTTAACCCGGCAATGCGTTCTATTTTATATTCCTCCAAAACCTTCCACGTGCAGGGTAACGTCTCTATAGGAATGTATATTGTCTATGAAAATATATTTTAAATAAAGATTTAGTTACCATATGAGAAATAAGTAAACTCTACGTCAGCTATATTAAATCTCAAATTTTCCCCATGGAGTTCGCCCACCAAAGATGTGCAATCACAATGAACCAGTTAGGAGACAAACATTTTGGGTTGTTTGGTTTAACCTTTCTGAAAATGACGGTTCATTAACACGTTTATGTTGTGAAAAGAATATGCAAATCTGTTGTGCAATGCGTTCTGGTATTTCCAACGCGTAAGGCGCCCAACAATACGTAACCCTTAAAAGGAGACGGGTGATCTATTCCATAGAGAAAAAAAAACACACGTTTTTAAGGAAAGAGAGATATTAATGGTTTTTGCTCGGACACGTCTCGTCCTTTTTGATATCCTGAAGGGTCACTTCATTATAATGGGTTCTCCATTTCCTTCACAGAAACTCGGTCTCGTTTTACCGTGTACCGCGTAATAATCCTTATAGAGTTTCTTATATCCCTTCAAAAGAATTCTGAATTTCGAAAGACCACCCAGGAAAAAGGATTATAAAGAACGTGTATTTAAAGCTTTTGAAATATTATACACGTTTCCTTTCTGGGAAGAAATGTATTGAATAAAATGGCAAAACTAGATGGATAAGGAAAATAAACATATTGAGGGAAAGAGTATTATTATTATTATTATTATTATTATTATTATTATTATTATTATTATTTATTTCTTAGCAGACGCCCTTATCCAGGGCGACTTACAGTCGTCAACAAAAATACATTTCAAGAATCACAGTACAAGTATTAATACAATTAAGAGCAAGATAAATACAATGACTTTGGTTCAAGCAAGTATAAATGTGACAAAATACAATTCAATAATACAGCAGATAACAGTGTCAGTGATAGTTACATCAGATTAAATAGAAATCAGTTGAACGAATAGTTTGTAGCTGTTTTAGACTTATGAACCTTTTTGTAAATAACATTCCATTTAAAAATAGAATCTGCTTTTAATAGAATGTGTTTCATAGCTTTGTAATCGAAGAGGCATTAATATCAGCCACGCATTGTGTTTAGCATTACGAATAAAGCATGCTGGTAATTCGCAGCCTACACTGATTGACAATAAACACTCACATTAAAAATGCAAAACGCATCTTATAATAAATATTTCAGAAAACTTTAAAAAGAAGGGGGCTCTGACTATTGATTGAGTATTGACTAAACTCGTTGCTTCGGGCCGTGATATATTACTAATTCAATGGCATGCTTTCTCTATACGATGCAGGTGATCAAGAATCGATCGATGAATTAATACTAATAAAAAGAAATGCTTAATACATCAGCATGGACGATTCAGGAAGGTATATTATCGAGATTAAACCTTGCACTTGATATTGTGTGTGTGTGTGTGCATGTATTTTTTTTTTTTCTGAACGCTTGCAAGAGGGGAGTGCCTTACCAAGATGACCCGAAATCTGCTATTGATTTTCATAATGTTCTTGCGGTGTTTGGAAACCAATCGTTTGAACCTCTGAGATCTTACCTAGAACAGAACCACCCCTACGCATCTAAGTGCTCCGAATTGATATACGAGTATATCTACTTTCGATCACGTGGCTCCAGGGAGACTTACACGGATAACGCGTCATCGAGCCTTCCCAAATTTTTCCCCCCACCGCAGTTCGGATCCAAAACATCTATCTATACAGCGGGAAAGGGAGAACGATGTTTAACTCAGTGAATCTAGGCAATTTCTGCACCCAAACGCGCAAAGAACGATCTGCTGCTGAATTTGGGGAGAGGACCGGCTGTGCCTCCAATCTCTATCTCCCGAGCTGCACTTATTACGTGCCCGAGTTTTCAGCGGTGCCCTCGTTTTTACCACAGGCCCCTTCTCGCCAAATCACATACCCATATTCTACAAATCTGTCTCAAGTGCAGCCGGTGAGAGAGGTGCCCTATGGCTTGGATCCCTCCAGTAAATGGCACCACAGAAGCAATTATGCCTACGCTGCGGAAGAACTCATGCACAGAGAGTGCCTACCGTCTTCGACCATGACAGAAATGCTAATGAAAAACGAGAGCGTGTACAGTCACCACCAGCACCCGAACTCGAACCACCCCGCCACGGGTTTCTATTCCAGCATGGGCAAAAGCAACGTCCTGCCTCAAAGCTTTGACAGATTTTTCGAAAACACTTACTGCGGGGGACCGGACGGCCAGACCGAAGTGTGTTTACAAAAGAACGAGGCGAACAAGCTGGAGCCAGAGGCTCAAGCCGGCGCACTGACTGACGGGGGAGACCCAGAGAAAGACCCGGAGGACGAGGAGGAAACCACGACCTCTGGATCTTCGGCTACCGCTTCCGTCAACAAAGAAGGGAACAGCAGCAAAACCAGCATCTCCAGTAGGTAGAGAGAGAGAGCTGTAAAAGGAAAAAGGTTAAGGAAGGAGCTCGATGTTTTGTCGGTCAAATTTTATGTGGAGTTTTATAAGCATTCTGCGGATTTTATTATAACCTACAAACCCGTGTCTTCGAACAAGAATGTGTTTTACGATGGGAAAACGCTTTGAAAAAATCGGATGTTACACTCAGTCAGTGCTATCTCCGAGTCTGTGAAATTTTTAAGAGCGCGCTATTGTGACAAATCCGAACTTTGATCGTGAACTTGCATTGGGCAGTTTTAACAGATTTTCTTGTTGGGCTGTCGAGGGTAAAAACCAATTGAGCAGAACATAGCCCTTGGCTTCCTGTGACTTCTCAGAGTTTTTTTTTTTAAGCAACGTGCATGTAACTTGGTAACTAGAATAACAGAACGCATGGGACCTTTATTGCTGTATGCATTGGGGGCAATTTGGTTATAAAATATATTGTGGCAAACAAAACAGGACAATGTAAATATGTGGCTTTGCTTTAATAAGCAACATACTTCATGACAATTTGAATATCCAGTTTTATAAGATTTCCAAAATGCACTACCAAAATAGTTATGAGTGCAGTTAAAAGATAACAGAAAATCCTCAATTGGTCATTATTTGTGTCTAAAGTGAATGGTAATCATATGAAAAACGCAGGGCAGGATTTTATTTTTCATTCGGTATTATAGCGAAGCTTATTGCAATAGCGCAAAAAAAATGTGTACATTTTAAAATCTGTGCAGAAAACCAGAATATATGCAATATTAATCGTACCAATAAATCACAATTAAAATAAACAACCTTGAATCATTTTTATATGGTAGGTAAACAAAGGAAAATAAATAAATGCCACATTGGCAACAGTGTGTTTGTTATTTAAGCCACGTTTTGCATGTTGTGATTACATATTAGATACAGTAATTATTGTGCAAAATACAAATTATGCCAGTGCTATGGTAATTCAAGTGTGTTAAGTTAAATATTCTATATTCTTCTTCATCAAAAACAGGGTAAAAAATAGGTTGCAAACGTGTATATTTAATACTACATTTGCATAGACCTAAGCGTGTCCATTAAAAGGAGTCTAACAAATCTGACAAACAGCGGACCTACACGACAAAACACTGCTACTGTTATTGAAATATTAAAATATAAAAATCTGCTAAAAACCAAGCAATTAAAACACGAATCTCACTGCAACAGATTAAACGCGTTTTAGCATTCATGGTTTTGATAAAAACGTGTTTAAAAACCTGCTACATCAATAATAATACTTAATTTTAGAGTGAGTTGAAGCCTATGAGTTTGCATTGAAGCTATTGTTCAGTGTGTTATGGGGGCTGCATCAGTTTTGTTGTTTTATAACGTTCTGTTTTGTTTTTATACCCAAGGTGCACCGCGGACTAGAAAGAAGCGATGCCCTTATTCCAAGTTCCAAATTCGGGAGCTGGAGAGAGAATTCTTCTTTAACGTTTATATCAACAAGGAGAAGCGACTCCAGCTATCCCGAATGCTCAACCTCACCGACCGACAGGTCAAGATCTGGTTCCAAAACCGGAGAATGAAAGAAAAGAAACTGAGCAGAGATCGCCTGCAGTATTTTTCAGGAAACCCGCTCTTGTGAACTTGAAGCATGCTCGGGCGCTGCAGCCAAAATGAAAAAAAAAAAAACGTTAAGAGAGACGGGTCGGACAGAGAGGAGAAACAGAAGCAAATTCAAAAAGCTGTCATTTGAATTGCCTGTATTATAATCGATCTGAATTGTGAAGAAGCAGCGAATCTGCCTCCGCGGTTATTCACAGTGGTGACGGAGGCATTTTCAGAAACAGACTTTTTATTTAATCGGTGATTGGTGAATGTGTGAAATACTTATTTTTTAGGACGCAACTGTTCGTTCTCACAATTCACAATATTGTACATTTTCATTTATTATTGTTGTTTTATTTCATTTATAACTATTAATTATTATCGAATGTGCCCAAAGCCAACGTTTTCTTTCTGATGAATTTAAAAACAAGTAGTAATCATTTTAATATTATATATGAAAATATTAACTCGGACACACACACACTAATATATATAATCTCAATCATACACGTATGTATGTATGATTTGAAAAATGAAAAGTGCTGTGTACCAAAAGGAGCAAAATCAAAAAGGAAAAAGTAATGAAGGTACACAAATGTGAATAATAGATATACAATTAATTATATCAGCTGAAGAAAGACTTAAGACTTGTAGACCGAAACGTCCCGATATAAATGATTGATTATCAATTATTCACGCAAAAAATTACACACACATTATATATATATATATATATATATATATATATATATATATATATATATATATATATATATATATATATATATATATAGGACCGGATATTGAAGGGGATGAAGACACCAAACATGCAAATAATGTTTACGTTTTAAAAAGTGGTTCCAACGGGACTTTAAGTGTACAGAGTATTAATAAAGTGTTTCTTGTATTGACACTGCGAAATTGTACAATTGTCTTTTCTCAATATTATTTCAGGACGTTCCGGACAAAAGCCCCCTTCTTCAGCTGTGCATGAAAAGTACA
>NC_081230.1:9778142-9803142 GCF_902713425.1 Acipenser ruthenus
TTGGCAGGCAAAGGCATTTTAAAACCTGGATTTAGACACACGTACATAATATTAGGACTGTGGCCAGTTTCATGATCAGTTTACCACCGCACAGACCTCCGTATAGCAGACACATCGCGGCCTACACCGGCAAATACAGTGTAAAAGACTATAATAAATAAATAAATAAATAAATAAATAATCTTACCTACTATTTATGTAGCTTCACCGGACACGTGTGTTTCTGCCAAAACCGTTGCCATATTGTGTGTCTTATTTTTAATAAAGCGCAATTTCACTTCGCTTCGTGTCCGGTCTCAAGCCCTTACACCAACTACAATGGTAAACCCAGCGATGCAAACGCGTCAATTCTATAATGACGATGATGATAATAACACAGCGAATCTCACCTCGGCGCTCCACTCTCCGCACTGCTTTAACCCCAAGGTCCATCGCTTCTGGGTTTATTTTTAGTTTTTGTTTTTAATTGTCCACAAAAAGAAACAATGCAAACAGGTAACACTGCGTCCCTGTCTTTGTCCGGCCATTTCCCCCAAACAGGTTAATTGATTCATTTGCTTAAGGTGTGTGAGGCGACTTTTAAAAACTTGTTTTTAAAGGGACAGTACCATTTTTTTTTCTAGGCTCTGAGTGTAATAAGAAAACACTTTAATTATAAGGGCCTACTAAAGCCACATAATAATAATAATAATAATAATAATAATAATAATAATAATAATAATAATAATAATAATAATAATAATAAGTTGATTTAAATGCAGCCCAACTTTTAAATGGATTATTTTATTTGTGTTCAATCATACATAGTTTACCGTAGCAGTCTCTAGAGAACATTGACTTGATAAGGCTTTACTTCAGAATCTGTTATACTTATAAGCGGGGTTGGTGTTAGTCTGTGTTCACGTCTCTCCGTGTCTTTCTATCTGTTTCACTAAGGCAGACCTCTGAAATGTAAATTTGAATAGCAGGCAATTTCGTTTTTTTTGTGAGTTCAAAGCAAAAAAACGTTATTAACAATTTTATAGAATACAAAACAATGTTTACAAAAAAAACCAAACAAAAAAACAAACAAAAAACAATTAACCATTAAATCATCATGACATCATAGTTCAGGTCGACACAACGTGAAATGAATGACGCGAAGCCCCGGCACTGCCAGCGTGTCAGCACTGCAGTGCGTACAGCAGCAACGGCCAGGGTCGCGTCATAGGCACGCCTCCAGGTCAACGTCTTGAACAGCAGGCAGCACGCTGTCAACACACCAGGGGACTTGAAACATCTGCACGTTATGCATTGGTAAAACAAAGTTCAAATCCGGTTTAAAACGCGTGAAAACAAGCATTCTAGATAGAGACACCGTTTTAAAAAGAACCTGTCTTATTCAATTCTGTTCATCAGAATTAAAACATATAAAACATTCACAATCATATTCAGCCATCGTATTAAAATTCTCCCAAAACCCTCCTAGAGCAAAGAACTATACACCCCCGAAACAACCACAGCCTGATCCAGTAAATCATGCAATAAATACAAACATTAGAAATTAGAAATAGAAAATAGAAGGCCCTTCAGCTAGCTAGCTAGAGATAGAGAGAGGCACCCTCTATTAAATCAGAGCCTTGCTTTTATGTAAAAATTGTGATGAGTTTTTGTATGTTAGTATTAGTATTGGTGTATTAGATGCAGTAATATCAGCAGTCGTAGTCTTCTGTTTTGACCAGTGATAGATTTTTCAGTGCGGCGTTGTTGATTATTATTATAATTTTCTTTGTCTTGTCATGACGTCAGAGTTCCAGGCGCAGGTGGTTGACGCAGGCGCACGTCCTCGTCACTCATTGATATGCACACACATAGTGCAACACATAACTCTTAAAGCCCGGCATACTGTCTTGTCGTTTATATTAGTATAACAATTGTTGTTGTTATTAAGTATTATTATTATTATTATTATTATTATTATTATTATTATTATTATTATTATTATTATTATTATTATTATGATTATGATGTAGACCTAACTCATTCTTATAAGTTTCAAGCACTGTTCTCGAAGCAGGTTATACCTCAATGCTCAATGTTAACTTCAATACACGTCGAAGCTGCTGTAAATGCCTTCTCTCTCGCTAGAGGTCTGTAACACTCCAAGTTTATCTGTACATTTTCCATGAAAGTTGTCGAGTGTTTCAAACACTTTTTTTTTTCAAATCAACGTTGTGGGGTACACAATCTCTATAATTGCTGATGCGAAAACACAAGATTCATCTTAATAACACACACACACACACTTGTCGATTGCACGCCACAATTGAACTCGCTTTATCACATTTTTTTTAAAAGGGTACAGAGTAAAATTTCTACTGTTTTTTATTACACATACAAAATAAATTTATTTCACCTTAAACCAACGCAGAAAGCACAGATTTTTTTTAAATCATAAAAATTCGTTTAATGGTCGTATATATATATATATATATATATATATATATATATATATATATATATATATATATATATATATATATATATAGTCACCCAATTTCCATGGTGTTTTTCAACAAGCAAAGGTATTGCAAAAGGGCACAATGATTTTAGAGAAATTCACTGAATTTCATTTGATCCGTTTAGATATTTTGCTGAAAGAATGGTCACATGAAAACAGAAATTAGGGCTGTAGGCAGTTTTTTTTCTTCAAGAGTATCAATCCGTGTCGTTGCAGAGAGAGGCATTGTCAATGACGCTGCGTCTGTGTTTATACCCGCACAATAGTTAGCGGCAGCAGCGATTACAACCGGCCTTCTCAATGAAAGCAGCGCGGATCAGGTTTCAAGTACAAATCAAGTTCTGTAAAATGTAATTTGTAGCGATTAAAATACATGTGTGTGTGTGTGTCTAATACTGCATATATATATATATATATATATATATATATATATATATATATATATATATATATATATATATATATATATATATTTCCTTCTACTCAACATAAGGGCATTGTGTGAAACTTCCCGAAAACCAATTTTTTGATCACTTTTATAATAATAATAATAATAATAATAATAATAATAATAATAATAATAATAATAATCCTACACTGAGATGTAACGTTCTTTCTGTGTTCCCACAAACAGAACGTTGCGTATATGGCTTCGGTGTTTGAAAATTCTATTCTATGACGTGTTTGCTTTGACTCGTTCTTTATTTCAAACGATTAATATCTTACCAAATTTTATATATATATATATATATATATATATATATATATATATATATATATATATATATATATATATATATATATATATATATATATATAAATCAGTTATTAACCCTGGGCCTCAATACTGGAGCCGTGCAATTATTATTATAAATCCACGTCCTGTAGAATGTGATTCTGTATGTAATGCGGCATTATAGCGATATAGGGTTTGTTTATTGCGTCAAACTTCCGTTGATATTATATAAAACAGCAAATTTATATTATATATATAATGTAAAAAATCCAATCGAATTTATGTTAGGACACATTTAACAACAAAAACGATGCTTCTTGAAAAATTATATTCAGAAAGTGCTGCTAAAGTTATATATTTGGTTTTATTGAGCGTGCATCTTGCCTCGAATCGCTTAATATATCCATCTATATTGTAATGTTTTGGTCTGGTTATATATATATATATATATATATATATATATATATATATATATATATATATATATATATACATACATACATACACACACACACACACACACACACACACACACACATACATACACAGACATTAAAATTACATAAAGTGTAAAATAATTCTCACGCGAATATAACGACAGCAGACATTTCCATGCGTTTTATTATTAATATTGCAGCTTCGGTAATATTCGTTTTAAAGAGCTGTGAGCGACAGCAAAATGCAAAACCCATTTAAATGTAAGATCTCGTTAAATAATTTACAAGACGAAATAGCAGTGTATAGTAGATCTGTAGCAGTGATATGTGCATTCAAACAGCGTTGAGTGAAATCCTGCACAAATGCAATCTTCAGCTTGGTGAATAGCTTTGTTTTAAAAGTAATCTCGATGTATTTTCGTGCGTGTACACTTTTGCGCTTATTCTTCACTAATAATGCAGTTTCGTAGCTATTCAAATAAAACAACACGAGTCACATGTTATATCGATACATGAAATCGGCAAACAAGAGCTTTAAAAATATCAGACGCAACTTATACGCGTTTTTCCTGATTCAGAAAACAATGTTACCGCAGGCAATTCAAATAGAAAAACATAAAACATTTATTGAAAATCGAAACAGTAAAACAAACAAACAAACAAACAAACAAAGCGCCTGCTCATTTACAAAGTCTTAATGAAAAAATAAACCTTTAAACTTTTTGATGCTGTTTTTGTTAGAAGACTCACGCTTGAAGCGAAGTTTCTTTACAAAAAAGAAAAGAAAGAAAGATTCTGGTTATCCTTCTTGCCAAGGTCAATATTCCTGTTCGCTTTTCAGTTTGACATTGTTTTATTTTGGCCTGTTGATCTGCCTCCTTCTCGGGTACTCGGCTGATTGGAGTGGGAAGTATTTCACCCCAATACTTTCTTTGTTCGGTTGCGTGGCTGGCTGTTCCATACCGCGACTCGCCGGCTAGATGGCGCTGATGCTCCACGCACGGATTCCGAATCTCACCAACTTGACCCCGTGACGTCACCGCCGTCTGGCTCACCAAGGCCACTTCCAAACCCCATTGGTCTGAAAGTCACGTGGCGGGGGCGCAACGCGTGCATAATTATGTAGCTGATAGTATTATTTTTTTTAACAACCTAGAGAGAGAGAGAGAGAAAATATGTCAGCTCCCAACTACAGTAGCACTGGCAGCAATCGTTTTGAAAACATTGTCTCTTGAGATAAATAAATAAATAAATAAATACAATCAAAAAATGTCCTGTCGCAGCACCTTCAGTGCCGATTCCTTGCTTGGGTCTCCTTACCGAGGTGAGAATTATATTACTAATCCGGGTTTATACACCGCGCAGTCGGGTTCCGAATACAGCTGCGGGGTGATGAGAAACCGTGCGATTATCCCGACTCCGCTTTCCAAACACGACGATGTCAGCTCTGCCAGCCTGGCCATAAACACCTACCACCCCTCTTACCTCGCTCAGCTTGATTCCTGGGGTGACCCTAAAACTCCCAGGATCGAGGAACCTGTTGCCAGAGCGCTACTGCCCTGCTCGTTCCCAAACAGCGTCAAAGAGGAGACTGTCTGCTGTATATACGGAGACAACACTGGGGCGAAGGAGCCAGCCACTTACACCCGACTGGGAGCCGCCGAGACTTGCCACGCCGACCTCGAAGTACCGGTGCCCCGGTATTTCCGAGTCACTCAAGATTACCACCCCGCGGAAAAGAGCCAGGGCGCCGTGCAGAACGACTTTGGAGCAAGTTTCCCTGCCACCACCGTGGCAAGCCTGCCCACCAACCACGGTGGTTCCCCGGCTGGCACCTCGGAGCACGTCACAGAAAAGGGCAAATACCCTGTGGCATCGGAATTCAAGAGTGAAGACGCGGCCAGGGCTAAAAAAGTGACTGAAATGTTGAAGGGACCAACGAGCAACTCCAGTACGGATAACTCAGAAAGCGAAACTAAAGGCAAGTATTGTGAGCGGAGGGGAATGAGTTAATATGCAGTAACTGTTTGTTTGTTTGTCCCCCCCCCCCCCCCCCCTTCAATTTAGCGATCAGGTTGGGGGTGCTGTAGCTGGGGATTCCGGTAAGATGAAATCTTAACTTGTGGAGTTATGCACAGGACTCGTTTATAAATAGCAAGGTGTGTTCGGCTCAAGAATGCTACAGTTGACAACTGAAGGTAAAAGGCAACAATTAAATTCACCCGGAAAAAAATGCGGATTGCTAACTCCTGCATTCCAGGCTGACGCAATCGGAATAGCTTGTATTTTTAGCGTGTGTGTGTGTGTGTGTGTGTGTGTGTGCGAAAAAACGACGTTGTGGGGATTTTGTAAAACACCTTTTTTAATAACTAAATATGCCTTAAAAAAAGTGCCAAAATATTTAATTTGTTGTCGACTTTCAGCCTGTGTGGAGTTTTTTTTGTCTGACTTGAGTTAGAAATAGTAAGTAAAAAATATAATGAGAGTCAACGATAAGTCCCCACAAATATAGCAAACGTGTGTGTGTGTTTGTGTGTTAAAATGTTTACAGACGACAAGAAACTCAAAACAAAAAAGCCAAAACAAGACTCAATGTTATGCGCCACACAATATTAAATGCATGTTTGTCATGCGCAGTAAATATACATGCATAGCTGTGCCTGAGGGTATGTAAACATAGAGCTTGCATGAATTAATACAATTGAAACACACACATGAAATGGTTCAGCATCCGCGAGCGCCTTGATTCTAGTTTGCTGCGTTTCTTTGCTGTTCCGGTGTCTGGAGCTTCACGCACGCTGTAGAGATCCTCAGGCACAGTCTGGCCAGCATTGCGTGCTTTCCTCGTTTCAAAAGCAGGTCTGGGGTCGCGGTCTGTGTTGTGTGAGGTCTTAGGAAGATATCAGTCAGTAAATGGCTGCCAAAAAAGGGTTTCTTATTTAAATTCTTCTTTATTTTTCGTTCATTATTTATAAAGGTCATTATTGGTGATACATTTTGCCACACACATTCCAATCTGATTGGAACGTAAGAGTTTGGTAGAGATGGTTTGATTTGAGAGACACAAACACCCCATTGACACAACCTGGTTTATTATTATTATTATTATTATTATTATTATTACATAATATCTGTCATTGAATTCTTGGTCTGGACAATATCGCTGTTAGTTGAATTTATACCATTAAATCAGAAATACCTTACATTTAAATAAAACAATACATACATGTCAATAAACAAAATATTATACAGACATTTTCAGATGAGAATGTTAATGAGGATTGCATTCTTAACAATCACCATACAGCTGTGCAAGCCATCTACAAATCCAGTTTGTTCTTGAATAGAAAAGAAAGAAAGAATACCTATTTTACACATTAATATTTTTTTTAATTTACAACGTTCTTGTTTTCATTAACTAATTCAACTTAGGCGTCTGTAGACATGGACAGGGTGAGGATAGGTATTCAAAACGAGGGCTACAATTGACTCCTCGCACACCGTAACACAACACGAGCCCCAATTCATCTATTCGAGCCAATAAGCATTCCGATTATATTCGATTTCGTGTAAGTTACTATTTACAAAGTCAAATGAGCAATATATATATATATATATATATATATATGATATATATATATATATATATGGAAGCACGTGTTTATATCTCCAAAACCTTGTCATTTTTACCCTTTTACCTTTAAACGACTTTTTGTGATTTAAATATATAAATATATATATATATATATATATATATATATATATATATATATATATATATATATATATATATATATATATATATATATATATGCTTTCTAGTTTGGTTTAAAGTGAAACCATTTTTTTATATGTAATAAGAAACAATAGAAATTAACTCTGAACCTTTTTAAAAAAAATGAAAAAGCGAGTTTAATTGTGGCGTGCAATCGACAAGTGTGTGTGCGTGTGTGTGTGTGTGTGTGTTATTAATATGCATCTTGTGTTTTCGCATCAGCAATCCCAGACATTGTGTACCCCACCACATTGATTTAAGAAAAAAAACAGTGTTTAAAACACTCGACAACTTTCATGGAAAATGTACAGATAAACTTGAAGTGTTACAGACCTATAGCGAGAGAGAAGGCATTTACAGCAGCTTCGACGTGTATTGGAAACTTTATTTTTGTGCCATCATTTTTTTTCTTTTTAGAAAAAAAAACCCTATCTGTAATCTTAACATTGAGGTATAACCTGCTTCGAGAACAGTGCTTGAAACTTACAAGAATGAGTGAGGTCTGAAGAAGAAGAAATAAGACAAAACAGGATGTTTACTTGTCTTACTATACAGCTGAAGCGCTTTTGTGCGAAAACCTCCTGAAATAAAGGATTTCATAAGCATTCAAACATTTTGTCTACATCCAAAAAAACAACAACTTTATTTCATTTTTAAAATGTGTATATACACACACACAAAGTGTATCTATATAATTATAGGTTTGAAAGGGCATATATAATTACAAAATAACAGGCTTGCGAACTTGTCACGTTCATACAGACAAGTTCCGATGAATGGAGTTCAAGCAGGTAGCTACAATATCAAATGTATTTAAATTGCACGATCATTGAGATGTTATTTGAAGCAGTCATCTTCAGTCAAAAATATATAGCCTATACCCGATCCGATTTCTAATGGGTTCTCTCCTTTCATTATCTGCTCGTCAAACATGTTTCTTTTTTTAATACATCCCAAGGAATGTGAATTCTGTTTCCAGTTCCTACATGCATGTGCCGCGCAATCTTACAAGGAAGAGAGACACGGGGCATTCATCGTATGTTACCAGCGGGGCCGCATGCATTGCCATTATCAAAACTGTTCACGTTTGCAGCTGACTGACAATGTGCAAGTCTAGATATATGTACGGAGGTATAACTGCAGGGTACAAAGGTGAACAAAATGAGATAGATAGACAGATACACTATACAACTATTTGAAAAAAACACACATGCAATCTCGTTTTGTATTGTATAATGTATTGGTGTAGCTTTTAGACATAGAAAGAAAACACTAACTAAAAATAAAGAAGCACATTGTTTAAACTTTTCTATCCCTGTATACCACCTTTCTTTTTACTTACACGTTCAAAACGATGACATTTAAAAAAAAAAAAGTTTTGTTTGTTTCTTTTAACAGAAGACAAAAAAGAGGAGAGCTGTGCCGGAAGTTGGCTGACAGCTCGAAGCGGAAGAAAGAAAAGATGCCCTTATACCAAACACCAGACTCTGGAGCTGGAGAAAGAATTCCTGTTTAACATGTACCTGACTCGAGAGCGCCGCCTGGAGATCAGCAAGAACATTAACCTCACCGACCGGCAAGTCAAGATCTGGTTTCAGAACAGGAGAATGAAACTGAAAAAACTGAGCAGGGAAAGTCGCATCGGAGAACTGTCATCCGACCTAACCTTTACATGAGATGCGAATCTGGGGAGAAAGGGAGAGGGGGAAGAGAGAGAGAGAGGGGGGAGAGGGAGAGGAAGAGGGAGAGAGAGGGGGAGAGGGAGAGAGAGGAGAGAGAGGGGGGAGAGAATAAGCTAGCGGGCAAAGTCCATATTCAAGATAATAAAAAAAGTCCTCGATTAATGATTGACAGATTATGTGATTCATATTGCGTACAACAATAACAAATAACTGTAGAGGATTAGCGAAACAGACATTCTCGTTTCTGTGCTAAAAAAAACACGAAAAAGACGTTATGTGAATGTTGAGGTTTGCAATAAAACCAACCACTTTTACAGACAAGGGCTGGAGAAATACTTTCCCTATTAAATTATATTAATTGCATATTGTATTACAGAAGAGTGAAAATGTTTTTTTATTTATCTGTAAAATTGTATTTACTCCCCCCCCCCCCCCCCCAAAAAAAAAGGATATAGATCAGGATAGATATGCAGGCTGTCCAGGTACGTTTTTTTGTGATATATTTGGGTTGTGTTCTGTGTCACTCTGTGCATGTATACCTCGATTCACCGAGCAAAAAAAAAATGTCATTAAAAACCCACACACACATAAAAAAAGAAAAAATCAAGCAGTCGGAAAGTGATTTCCTCCCACGATTCTCATTTATTTGAAGTCTTCCCCGATCTTGCTCATCCAAATCAAAAATGGAAGAAAATGAAAACCCCGTAGCAGTTTTATATACGTGGGAGAACTGTAGCGTTGATTTAAATATGTCCAGGTGACCACGATAAGTCAAGGTCATAAAAGAGCAATGTTGGGACGCTCCTTGTAAAAGCGCTGTGGGTTTTATGATGTGCAAATATAATGTGCCGCTGCGGTAAAGATACATTCAAAGGTGAATGGGTAGGAGGGATTTGGATCTTCGAGCTCCGAGTCTGTGTGGAATCGCTCGACTCATTCCAAAGGTTCTTTTAGAATTCGGGCAACATTCCATTTAGGATAGCGGGACACGATCACTCCGGGGGAACCGACAATGGATGGGGATCAGGAAATCAGGAAAGCACGACTCTGGTATACAGGAGAACGGTAAGGGGATATTTTTTTTGGTCTGTCGCGGGAGTCCAGATGCTTTGATGGGACTTTTTTTATTTCTTCTTCTTTCGCCGGCTGATCAAATATTCTCCAAGCGCAAAGGAGAGGTACCGAATTTAATGCATCGTCTGTCTGTTTTTTTTTATATATATGCAGTGATTATTATTATTATTATTATTATTATTATTATTACAATCTGGAGCCCCAAAAGAAGGCACGTAGCCATGTGTTTCTCGATGTCTGTATCTTGAACTATGTGTTGGTGACTTGCTTTAACTTGGAATAGATCATTTTTTAACAAGCTAGAATACGTATATCTATCTATCTATCTATCTATCTATCTATAATCCGATCAAGATAGAATACCAATCTTTCTTTCTCTATCTCTATATATCTATATATATATTGCTTACTTGCTTTAAATTGGCATTTATTGTTTTTGGGACAAGCTAGAATATTTACAAGCTAGAATCTATCTATCTATCTATCTATTTTCTACAATGCATAATGGGACAGCAGTCATTTCGTTTTTCGATTCTTTTGCAGATTAATACCAGACCCATAGGGTTCTATCACAGTGTCGGAAAACTAAACGCGTTCTTAGCAGGAATGCAAACTAACTGGACTTGAAGCGATTTTCTTTTTTTTTATTATTATTATTTGTATTTATTATATTTAATTTGTTGTCGTTCAAAGCAAGATTACAGACGGGTCTGATTTGGTACGAAGCGACGACTGTCCCAGCTGTGTTGCTGCTTGTTGCGGTTGTTGAAGTTTATCTGTGTTCGATCAGTGTGCTGGGAAGAGAACGCAGGATGACGCTTGTTTTGTATTTCTCCGACTCTCTAATCCCATATTGTAAAATGAAAATCAATGAAATGAATATTGTTTCTGCTATACGGATCTCCCCGCCCAGCACCGCTGAATCGTGGCGTCTGTAGTTTCATGCCCGCACCGCTGAATCGTGGTTTAGGTAGATTCGTGCCCGCCCGCACCGCTGAATCGTGGTTTAGGTAGTTTCATGTTGTTGGGTTGGCTCTTCTGTTGCTCGACAACAGGAAAGTGCCTTAATTACGTCAGTCAGTCTTCATCTCGGGCTCCTTAACAAGCAGAGACTCCACTGTGCGAATGACATTGTAGCTGAACCCGCTGGGTTCTCCTTCAGACGCATTCTTTCCGTTCTGCCTCGGTCGTAGGGATTTCTCGAGTGTCGAGAAAAAAATATCCCCAGATTGTTTTATTACCATTGAAGAAGATGTGGACATCACAATTAGCAATTATAGGGAACAAAGGGACAGCGAATTATGAAAGAAAAACATTAGGAGCAGGTACAATGAAGACATGGGGTTTGGGAAATCGAGGGAAAATTATAGCCCGCAGTCAACATGAATTCACAATGACTGCCTCGGGTATTAATATCATATGTACTGTAATAGATGTCTATTACTGTGAGGGTAGAAGCAAATCATTCTTCGTTAAAAAAAACGCGCTACCCCTTTGAAATGCACTTTGAGATATATCTACACACTAGCCGCCAATAAACACGCGTGCGTCGACAATGCTGGTGCACTTGGATGCGAGTAAACCGTCATTGAAGATATATGGAAGTATGATCTTTGGTTGCTGCTAGTACAAGCGACCGCCTTAGAGTGGATCCGGGAGCATTCGTGCACTGGAAAGCAGCGTGGTCCTGGAAGGAAAGACTTGCGCTCTCAATAACCGGGAATCTGTGCCCAAAAATTGAGATGACAGAATTGTCCTCCCCTACCCAAAATACACGCTGTCATTTTAATTATTATTATCATCGTTTTATTTACACTAGTATCCGTGTTTTAATTAATCCATCCTAATTGTAATTGTAGAAAACCTGGCACTCAAACACGTTCATAGATGCAATAGTAATGCGTGCTGAATTAAGAGCAGAGAGCAAAAACCGCACCAAGTGTCGGATGGAATTTCCACAAAGAAAAACACAGAGACGTGTGATTTTTGTTCAATTATTTTATTGAAATCAATTGACTTGTGCAAATAATCCCAGCTCGTGAAGGTTTGCTGTGTCGTTTTTGTTTTATTTTTCAATCGTGAAATATATTAGCAACTGCGTCAGCATTGCGCACAATTCTGAATTCGATCATTTCAAAAAAATATGTGGTAAGAAATGAGTGCATATATACATACATATATACATACACTAATACATGCATACAGACATTGGATAATGGGTTTAAACTTGAAAGAAAATCACACACACGCACGCTTCTTCACAAAATGTAACGTCATAAACTAAGATAGATAGATAGATAGATAGATAGATAGATAGATAGATAGATAGATAGATAGATAGATAGATAGATAGATAGATAGATAGAGGTAAAGAAATCTCCTCTGTGGTATTTTGACTGGATCCAGCCCTGGTATTTCTCCGCAGTTTTCACAAGGCCCAGCCTATAATACACAATAGAGAATATTATTACTCTTAACGGTAATGACGTGTAACCTGTATATAACGGCATAATGATTGGTGCGTGTGCGTGTGGTGTCTGTGTGTTTCATTTGGTGTGCAATTACTGACCAGACAAAATACATGGGAATATAACAGGCATCGAGGATGCCATGTTCTTTATGAGATTCCTTTAGACCCAAATCAGACATTTTTCTATTTAAAAAAAAACAAAACTCCCGCGAGTCATATATACACATATATTATTATTTTCAATCCTGTATTATATTGGGTGTATTTATGTCCTGTCCAGATTGATATACCCGTACATAATCAGCGATTGCACAGAAGAAAAACAAGTACGTTTTATTAACTTCTCAGGTAACGACAGCCTTATCGTTTATTCAGTGGGATTTGTTAACTGACAAATCAGGTAAAGGGTGTTTATTGGATTGAATTGTGTGTGCTGTTGGCGGTGATAATTACGTGTTGATATGACTAAGGAGGCGCATAAAACTATAACCGTGTAGCTGTACAGACACAATAGAACAGATACGACATAAATATCAGCCTTGTAGCCACATGGAGTCCTGTTGATCAATAGAATCGGTTGGTTATATTTATGGAAAGATTTTTATAAAAAAAATCCTTTATTTGCAGGACGTTTCGGACAAAATCTTTCTCTAGGCGTGTAGAAAGAAATAAACAGTGAAATCAGAGTGCTGTGATTTTTTTTTTTAAAAGAATACATTTCAATTTATTGTAAAAACACGTTTACTGCACTCTGTAAGTACTTTTCGTTCTACACAGCTGAATCATACCTGATTTCAAATAGTATATATCTATATAATAATTTGCAATGTTGGATTTGGGACCCTCTTTACTGTTGCAAATAATTACACAGTTCGGGAGACGCTAGAGAACGCCATATCCATTTCAATACAACGAAAATCTTACGCCTTGGGCACAAGTAATTTGGCACAGCCACTGAAGCAAACCCATAAACACTTTCATCCAGTAAAGTTTGGTTGTAATTCAAGGACGTGTTATCCAATTAATTAAAATAAAAGAGAGAGATAAAAAAAGCAATAAGAAACAAATATCCACCCGGGGAGCTCGCCAAGCATCGAGCTCCGATAATACACAGCCTCGGTGGTTTCAGCTTCAATGTAGGGAGTCGGGTTTTATTTAATGATAATATGCACGATAACAATCACAGAATGTTCGGAAAACAACAGGGTTCCAAATAGAACCATCAGGGAACCAACACATTCCAATCTGTGGTAATATATATATATATATATATATATATATATATATATATATATATATATATATATATATATATATAACTGCAGTGTACAAAATTGAAGGCATATGAAAGAAAAGGTTTTTAAAAAATGTACACAAAATGTTTAAAAGAAAAAAAAAATTATTTTAAGAACGTTTCGGGCAAAAGCCCTTCTTCAGCTGTTTAATACACACACACACACACACACACACACACACACACACACACAGACAGTATATTTTTAGACCGCTGAAAAAGGGGCTTTCATTTTCTTTCATTTTTGTTCACTGCAGTCATACCCCCGTTAAAACCTATAATATCTCACTGAAATGAACAAACCGGTCATTTCAGATTGCTGATGAAGACACTGGTAATGCCACGCTGTAATCTGCGATGAAGCTCTTTCCTACACGGATCCGTTCTTCGCGGTCTGGCGCGATTTTGTGCAGCGCTCTTCATTAAAAAATAATGTCAAGGTGCTCCCAATCTAAAATGCACATGAATATTTTACCTCGGGTTTGCTCAGCTTAAATATTCTATCATTGTGCGCAATGCGGCTGTGGAGAACACTGCTCCCTGTCCGAGACGGTGTTTGGGTTGGATAGATGCGTTCAAATGCATTGTCAATACAACACAAAACACGGTATGGGCCTTACATATCGAAATGAGGAATTACATTGCATTGACTTGAATACGTTTTCAACAAATCCATGTGATAACCAGACCACAGCTACAGTGTCTATACAGGCTTAGTGGATCTCTCACAGCTAGATTCATCCCATTAACTTATTATTACCATTATCAATGTGTTCTTGAAAAAATGTGTGTGTGTGTGTATGGGGGAATAAACGTTTAAGTTAAAAAAAATGTTTTTGTCTGATATTATTATTGAAAGAAATGTTAATTATGGATTTATCGTGTTGTGTTTTTTTTTTTTTTTTTTATCAGGACTTCCCACAACTGTCATACCATACTTCTAGTCTTATTCCTGATTCCAGTACAGGAAGTTTGAACCGAGGGTTAAGTTTTGAATCTGAGCATGCTTTTTCTTGCAATGCCACACGGGTGTATTTGTAATTCACCGGCTGCATGCATTGACGCGAATCCCTTGGAGCGCCGGTACGGTCTCCTCGTGTTTAATATCAAGCTAGTGGAACATCCGACCCTGGAAATGAGATCTGGTGTTTTGATGAGCGGTCTGGTGCCTTTGTCCGGCCACTGGAGACAGTTGTCTGGAATCCAAAGTCATTCCCATTGAGCTCAAAGGAAAGGCAGCACTGGGAATGTCGGATAAACAAAGCGTTTAAAACTCACTAAAACCGGACGCGGGGTAATAAACAGGGGGGGGGGGGGGGGGGACATCTCCAACACCTTCTCTTTAGGAAAAATATCTGTATTGAATGCAATGTGGGATATATATCTGATCACGACCCGGGTTCAATATCAGCGCTCTCTCGTGTTCTCTGCGTCCCACGCTATGTTTTTGTTATATATTTTTGCATTGCTGTGTACCCGTGAGCTGCATCAACAAGCGCACTCAAGCTGGTTTTATGGGTTTATGGGCGCTCTGTAAACAAAGCATTATACCCTTCGGTCGGGCTAGTGAATGAAATGTTAAGGATACATGTTCTTCAGTCACTGTGTGTAGAATTGTACCTAGTATCTATTTTATACTGCATATATGTTTGTTTGGTTTTTTTCCAGAGTTTTGGCCGGGCAACTTCTCGAATTCCACTCAAACCGTTTTAGAATCTCTCTCAGAAAAATCGAGACAGAAGGTGGTAACATTTTTATATATATATATATATATATACATACCGAAATAAAGAAGCTGTGTGTTTTTCAAATTGAATTGCAGAATGGCCCTCGGTGTATGTACATATTGTGAAAAAACTATGCGTTTATTATATGATCGTACCAAACACATGTCTAATGCGTCACGAACAAAAACATGTGGTAATGATCTTTTACCTGGTAATTTATATATATATATATATATATATATATATATATATATATATATATATATATATAGGCCTGCTAATGTGGTCAAAACAGTCTCGATATACCGACATAAACAGCATCCTTTCAGATTGGGGGAGCTGAACTTTTATTCAATAGGGAGGGATATATGCAGAGATTATCAGAGTCAATCTTGGTATTTAATGGAGAATAATGGATTAAATCAGCGCTATACGGAGTACGATCTGTAATTTACTTTTTTAGAATAGCAATTTGATTAAATTATTATTGCTATTATTATTATTATTATTATTATTATTAAAGGGCCCAAATTATTATTTAGCACTATACACCCTTTTTTCAATAAAAGGTAAACTGATCGAAAATCCATTCCCAATTTTGAACTACTATCTTTATTAATGTTATTATGTATTTGCAGCTGTCCCATACACAATAATAGACTACCACGCCGATATTAAACAATGCACGAAAAATGCGTAAACGAGCCCTCGGCAGGGTTAAAAGAAAGCCTTGAACACATGCAGTCAAATGAAAAGAGATCTCCGTTGTGTGCAACGCGCAAGGAACGGCGTCTCCAACACACGCTGCTGCCGCCGCACTGGCTAACATATGTGCAGTGTTTATCTCGGACCATTGCTGTGTATGGCGTGCCTTTATACTGCACGGGTAGGTAGGATATTCTTTTTTAAATAATCGCGTTGTGTTTGTTAGTTTGTTTATTTTTGATCTGGGCATATATAGCAGTCGCATTGAGAAGGCGGCGGTGCACGCTGAGTTGAAGTTTTCATACGCCGTTGCAGCTGTTACAAACTCAAGTGATCACTTTACAGCACCGCCCGATAGAATGAACGTATTTCGCTCCATGAAGTCGAATGAAACCTGCTGAATAATGTTACGTTAGCATATTGAATTACACACCGCTTTGTAGTTTTTCCCCCCACATACATCACGAAAAACTGACAAAAAAAATGAAAAATGTGACATGAAATTCCGTACTGCTATTATGGCTTCCGGTGGACGTTTGAGATCTCATTTTGGAGTTTCAGATCTAAATTTGAATATTCTAAAATATCTAAATTACGTTCATATAGGCCTAGTTTTTTTAAAAAAAAATTCTGTCTCAATCCTAAAAGTCTAGGTGATGCAACACGTTTTGCCATAGCTGTGTATGTTTATAAATGTAAATGCTATTTAAACGACTAAAGTATTGCACGTATGTGTGGATAATGTAGAAAACGTGTACAATGTTCTCTAAAATTACCCAACATAATCATGCCCCGAGTTTCAAAAGGGCAGGGATATAGCCTACGTCATGTTATCTCATTTTCAATGCACATATAATAATATCTCATTCTGTAATGTACCTTTGGAATTCAAAACTACGGTATTTAAAAACGTTTTAAAAACGTGCTGATTAAATATTTCGCACGACGCATGGGTCAGAAATTGAGAAGGAAAATAAACATCTTTTGAAATTGTGATTCGGCGCCCGTTTGTGTTTAGGGCGTACTTTGTCTCTCTTACGTACAGGCTTGTGCAGAAAGAGGTATTTTTTTTTGTTGTTGTTCAGAAATAAAGAAATAAGTTTAAGTGGCGCATTTAAAAAAAAATAGACACGCGTTTAGTATTTACAAGCGGCAATGCATTATATTTGAAAAATGAAATCTGCTGTCTCCCAAAAGGAGCAAACAAGACAGGTAATGTAGGAACACTAAAATGTGAAGAATCAGTTTAAGAAAATCAATTATATCTTCTTCAGCTGGACGGGAAAACAGTTCTGTAAACAAGCGGTATATATATATATATATATATATATATATATATATATATATATATATATATATATATATATATATATATATATATTCCAGGGTATTAAAAGGTTAGGGTACTGAGAAGCAAACACACACTGACACACACACACACACACACAGTGAAATAGTTTTCGCATTGCTAATACTGAACTCATCCATTACCTAGCGTCCTTCTGGTTTCAATAACGGCTCCGTAAGCAGAACAGAGAAAGCGCGGACTCAATTTGACGAACTTGACGGTGTTTTTGAAGGAAGCTGTAGGAATGTTGTCTCCCGTCTGCCGTTCGACAGACGCTGTTTGTCAGGGGCAGCGTGGGTGTGTGTGTGTGTGTGTGTGTGTGTGTGTGCTAATCCCAGGGCTCCCCGATTGCCCCTAATTAATCTCCATTCCACCCTTATTTTAATTGTTTTTCTTTTTCAATTAAGAAACATTCCTCGTTCTCGTTTGTCTACAGCTGCATCCCGGTTATTTGTGCATGCAAGTGCATTTTGTTCTTGTATTTCAAAGCCGCCGATGAGCGCATTGCACGCTTGTTCGACCCACTCCCCTTTAATGGCGGCTCCTCGACATTCAGCCTTCCTTTAAATTCAATTCCTCGAAGTCGATTTAACGCGAAATAATCCCAAATAAAAGACTGCTAAACCAGACCAAAAAAATACAATATAGATGGATATATTAAGCGATTCGAGGCAAGATGCACGCTCAATAAAATCAAACATATAACTTTATCAGCAATTTTTTTAAAATATAATTTTTCAAGAAGCATCGTTTTCATTGTTAAATGTCTCCTAACAATTTCCATCGGATTATATATATTATATATATATATATATATGGTAAAGAGAAAGTAAATGTTTGCTGGGTTGAGGTTAGATAGGCTACCGTTATAGAGCCCATTGAATAACTCAGAGCATGCATTTAACTAAACACTAATGACGGTGACATTAGTCTGGGTTTGTATTTTTTTTTCAGGTAAACACGTGCTTTGTGATACGTCACCATGTTCTATAGGTCGGACATTTTAATTTCTAGAACTAGGCCTATGGTTCACTTGTGCGCCGAAATTGTAATACAATAAAATATTATTTATTAATATAATAATATAGTTTAGGTCTATGCTGCCGAACGTTAATAATAATAATAATAATAATAATAATAATAATAATAATAATATATACCAGTCTAAGCAGACTTATTTTATTTTCCCACACTGTAAACAAAATGTGAAATTAAATTATCTGATGAAAACGTTTTCAAATCAAAGGAAATCGCTGTTTATATTGGTCTTATATATATATATATATATATATATATATATATATATATATAAATACACACACACACACACATATAAATATATGGAGTTGTATCGCAGGCATGTATTTTAATGAATAAGTCATTGAAAGAATCACAACGCTAACGTTTTGCAAGCGATGGAGACCAGTTTATTTTTCTTTTACTCTAAATGAACTATTTATTAGAATAAAGATTGCTTGACCATTCTAGCTGTACACACACACACACACACACACACACACACACAAACACACAAAGAAAAAGACTGAATAAAAAAAAACAGAGACAAACGGAACGTGTTCAGGGAGCCGCGTCTGTACACTCAACACACAGTATACGCATTTCGGTACCAATACTAATGCCAGAATAATCTACGGGATGGGTACAGAAGTCTTGAAATCCTTCCAGTTTACCGCGGGGAGTGCTGCCAGTCATTTGTGTTGACAAAATCTTTCCCATTGTCCAGAAGCCGCCATGCTGTCCGGGGGGGCAGAACCACTTTCCCTCTTTTAAACTCAAAGAAGATTTTGTATTTGTAATACTTATAATTATAATTAATTAAGTATGACCCCAGCTTGATTGACATATTTAAGCCTGGACCTCGGCAAAGCTTTGAGGGGCTTTGAGTGGATATGATAACCGTGCGTGTAGGAAGACCGGCTTTGAGAGCGACAGCAAATCGAGTCCGGGGCTAGGAGATTTTAATCCAAAAACGAATCCAAAAACTAAATGAATTCCTCTCACCAGACCACGGCTGAACACTTAAAACAAAACAAACAAACAAACAAAATCGGACCACCAGGAAACCAAACAGGCTGGAAACTTTGGAAAACGTTGCAATGCTGTGGAAATAATTCAGCGTTTTTAAATGTTGTTGTTCCAAATATGTTAATGGTTTAATTCATGTTAAAAGCTTGAAGAATTGTTTCAAGTATTCACTGCAGCTACCGATGCGCTGAAACCATAGATAGCAAGAGTAGAATCGCCCAGATCTCCGTGTTTAATGTTTGGCCTGCAATTAATTTATTTATTCATAATATTATTGATATTTGTATGATTATGGTCGTGGTAGTAGCAGCTGCAGCAGCAGTAGCTGTATTAATATTGTGGCATTAAATGAACCTTATAGAATAATTGTATTAGATAGAGATAGATAGATAGATAGATAGATAGATAGATAGATAGATAGATAGATAGAACAGTGTTCAGGACGCATATAATTTTTAAACCCAGACGAGTGACTAAATCGCTTTGTTTGTGTTTAGAAAATAGGCGTAAGAGTGTACAAATAAAATTAATAATTAAAAAAAGACAAAAGAAAAATCATTTTGCCTTTATAGAAACCCGTGGTGCGTGTCCTGTGTGTCTCGACTCTCCCATAATACTGTCTATTTGTGTATCTTTGCATTCCCCCATTAAGACAACACAAGCAAAGCCCCGTGTTGTATTCAACCCCTATATAAAAACCACGCAAGTAACGTAACGTTAATGAAAACAACTTTTACTCTCCTTTCACATACAGAAAAAGCCGCGCTTTCCACATGACAGTGTTTCTTAGCAAGTAGAACTACTGGGTTTTATGCTATACTAGTAACTCTGCGGCCGTTTTTATTAACGACACGTTTATGAACAATCAAATGGTACTCGTAAAAATTTATTGAAGGGCATAAAAGCAAGCGCGTCCAGTTGCCGGCTGCATACGGCCCTCGGAAGTGGGCAGGTTTTCAAGCACAGACTCTCCCTTTCCGTGACACTGTTTTTCTTTCCAGGGGTATTCCCTACCAGTGAATGTTTGTTTGTACAGGCGTGTAGTTTTATTTCAAGTCTGCTCACTCCCTCAGTCTCATTAATCCACTTGAGATTTGCAATTAAATACTATCCTTTTTACATTCCGTCAAAGGATAGATATTATATCTTTTGGCTGTTACCATACACCCCCCCCCCCTCCTCCTCCTCCTCTCTCCGCGTGTGTGTGTGTGTGTGTGTGTGTGTGTGTGTGTGTGTGAAACCGCACTGGAAACCTAGCTACGTTCTGCTTGTTGTTTTTGAATGTAATATTGCCATTCGCCCGTGTCACTCTATCACGCTATGGAGATCAAGAAAACAGACGGATGAACTGCGTTTAAAAAAATAGTGCCTGATCTGCCTGCACAGCCTGATCCCTACCTCGGTCCCCGTGCTGTGCAACACACTGCAAGCGAAGAAAATCTCTAATAAAACCAACACCTTTGCACCACCTTTAATATGATCTACATAGAAATACTCGTCCCAACATGATATCCACTTAAAGGGAAGATGGCTTGCCGAGTGTGCCAAGAAAGGGTCCCGCGCATTAATACACATTGTAGTTTGGGGGGTAAATATAAACCACGTGGGTGTCGGCCAGCCAATAGTGTGCCGGGGAGCCCGCAGAAATAATTACCTGCCTTGATTGTTCTGTGAGCAGATACAAAAAAAAAAGTACACATACACCCGTCCATACAATAATCTGATGAATGTAAAAGAGACGGCAAACCACACCATGTCGACCACAGGTCCCATAAGCAACTATTACGTAGATTCTTTGATTAGCCACGAAAGCGAAGAGGCGCTGACATCAAGATTCGCCGCAGCTACCGGAGCTCACACTGGGGGTCCCCGGACAGCCGGTTTGGTCCCGGAGTGTACCGACTTTCCCTCCTGCAGCTTTGCGCCCAAACCCACCGTGTTTACCTCGTCCTGGGGCCCCGTGCATTCGCAATCTCCGGTCGTGTATCACCCCTACACACACCAGCCGCACATAGGAGCCGATTCCAGGTATGTGCGCTCCTGGCTGGAGCCTATCTCCGGCGCCGTCTCCTTCCCTAGCTTCCCAGCCAACAGCAGGCATTACGGGCTTAAGACTGACTCTTTTCCCGGGCGGAGACCCGGGGACTGCACCGCCGCGGACGGGAGAACCTACTCGGATTATCTGTACAGCTCCTCAGCAGACGTCAGGGACAGAACGCCGCAGATCAACATTCCTTCCCCGGAATCGGAGGCGACAGTATCCGGCAAACACAAAGAGGACAAGACAGAATTAGACCCAAGTAAGTTCGGAGTAATTCCTGTTTACAGCCGGGGAGGATTCATTGCGTGCAGACCTCCATAAAATGAAATTACCTTTTGGCTATTTCGGATTCCTGTTGAGGCAGGGAGGCAGGCAGGCAGGCAGGCAGGCAAGCAACACTGAAAGGGGAACTAGCTCATAATGCATGCTCATAAAAAAAAAAAAAAAACAGGTTATAAAATAAAATGCTAAAACTCGTTTCAGCAAAGGGAGAGGCTACAGCACATGGAGATACATTGACAGCTAACCATACAGAACTGCTGTTATTCATTTGGCTATTTTTTGGGTGGGGTGTTATTTTATGAATAAGGCTGTTTTTTTTTGTTTTTTTTTTTTAAAGACAGTTGCTGAAAATGCTTTTATTAAAATACGGTTTATGTTACACAAAACAAGACATGTTCACTCCCTCCCTTAGGTATAGCCACATATAGGCAAGGGCTTTTGTGACGGTAGCTATATTAATAATACTAAAATGGTCCTGCATGTATTAGATTGATATATTGGTCCCACCTATTGCTTGCTTGATAAAAAGAGCTTTGAAGATTCGGACTGTAAGCGGCAATGACACGTCCAGTTTATAACGGATTAATAAGAGCATGCATACGGCACTCCTGAATGAATCGTGCCCACTAACAGTAATATAGTTTAGCATCAAGATTAATGAAGTTATATTCAATAGTGCTTTACACATTCTTTGTAAGTTTACACTATTTAATAAAATAACAAACGCAATCTGCACTCCCCCAAAACCAAACGTAAAACGTGTTATTATTATTTATTATTATTATTATTATTATTATTATTATTATTATTAAAGAAGCTCATAGAGTAATGGCCATTATAATGGCACTTCTATTTTAATTGTTGAAATTCTATAAACACGAGACGTGGTTCTCAAATTTACACATGTGTGTGGAAAAAGGGGGCTGAGCGAATAGATGTGCTAGTTTTTTCTTTTTCTATAACGAATTTTTACCACCGCGGCAATAAAAGCCACGTCTTCCTTGCCCAGCACGGACACCGTCAGCTGTGCCGAAGAGTATTTGCTTCAAATCCCCCCACACTAGAGAGCGTTCAAGTCAGTTTATAGGCCTATAAAGCGAGCGAGTGGGGGGAGCGATTTCCAAACGACCGTACCTCGCCTATTCAGGATAAGAGACTAACGCGCTAACACAGAAACCAGGAATGCACTTCATTTAAGTGAGTCATACTTACACGAGTTTCAGGCGGAGATTTTATATTATTGGAATAAGACTGTACAGCGTAGACCACGAGCTTGCTAAAACAAATATCGCGTTCCTCCTGAACTTAAGGAAAGACCCCGTGTGCAGACGTGTGTTTATAGGACTTGAGGGTGAATTAGAGTCTAGATGAATTCTATGAAAGGACAGCGGTTTGAAGAAAGCCTATTTATATTATATTATATTATATTAGGCCTATATATTATGCAGTATATTGTTAGATTTGAGCCAAGGCAATATAGGTCATATTGATACATACTTAATCCCACTGCTCGTCAAAAATATTAGTTTTATGTTTCCAAGAAAAAATAAATAAATACATGGCCTACATACATACATACATGGCCTACATACATACATACATAAATAGCGAGCTTTATGTTTGTATTCTTAGTTAGCAACATTATAAAAAGGATGCTGCAGATGTTGCGGTTGCTTTGAAGATGTCTGCACTGTGTTTGGCTGTTTGCATATTGAATCATACCACTGGAAAGTCATATAGACTGCTAATTGGGTTTTTTTTTAATTCGCTTAAATTTTATTTTGCACAGACAATCCGGTGGCGAATTGGATCCACGCTCGCTCCACTAGAAAGAAAAGATGCCCCTACACCAAATACCAAACCCTGGAACTGGAGAAAGAGTTTCTATTCAATATGTACCTCACACGGGACCGGCGCTATGAAATGGCCCGGGTTCTGAATCTAACTGAACGCCAAGTCAAAATATGGTTTCAGAACAGGAGGATGAAAATGAAGAAACTCAATAAGGAAAAGAATGACGTCAAAGCGCAGTGACGTATTCGGCCATCAAAAATAACAGCGACGACAAAATCGTCTTATATTTTAATTTCACTCTTATTTTTTTATTTTTGTCACCGTGCACCTGTCATGCTTTTTGACTTTGAATGTGCAAAGCGAGGTTCGATGAGGTTTAGATTTACAGACACAAACCGGGCAGTATTTGAACCGCAGTCTTATCAAACAGCTGCATCTAATTAAAAAAAAAGTACTTGAATGTATTATTATTATTATTATTATTATTATTATTATTATTATTATTATTATTATTATTATTAGTGTTGTTGTTGTTGCAATTAATGATTATTTTTTTCTTTGTAACTTATGAGCGTCCTGTGCTTAGTTTATTTTCCCAACGTTTGTAAGTTCCGCACTTGCATATTTTGTACAAAACACACACACACACGAGAAAATGGCAGGAATGTTTATATGTACGTGTCGATGTCTTGTGTGAGGTAATAGTTTTTCATGTACTTATTTGTGTGTTTTATCCATTCTTCTCACTACACCTTGTAATATGATGTCCTGCTGTACACTGTAGCTCTATTTAAATATACCCGACGTCACCAGAGTCATGCCTTCGACTGTCTTTTCTTTAAAAACGCATTCGGGGTGAAATGGAACACAGGGAGAGTCGATAGAAGTCAGTTCACTAGTAATGACTTTAACAAGAGACCTCAACTTTAACACTTACAGTACGGGTAGTGATATGGGCGCGGTGTCAGATTGTGTGTACTGTGGAGCGGGAAGATGGACAGACAGACCGATAACTTTCAATATCCTGTGTGTATTTCATAGCTGCTGAGAATGAATCTCATTCATTATAGGAACGCTTGGCAGGCGCGT